>NC_051327.1:25832689-26013336 GCF_015220235.1 Choloepus didactylus | reverse complement strand
TCATGGGGGGCTGCACAGAACAGGCAGCCCCTGGAGGGGCCCTGGCCCAGCCCCGGCTCCCTGGGCTTCTGCTGTTGCGTGAGAAGCACAGTGACGAGAACACTGAGGCCAAAATCCTGGGACCAAGACGGGCGTCCTGCATGTGGGCACCTCCGAGCCAGCAGGAGCCTGTGCCCAGGGCCCGGTTCCGGTCAGAGGGGTGGGAGCCCCACGCCGCCTGCTCTGCCCCCGCCCCCCAATATCCTTTCTCACACCTGCCTTGGGCCTTGATGAAGAGAAGGGAGGACAGAAGGAGGGTCTCGTCCCGGGTGGAGGCATCTGTACAGGGCGAGGAGCAGCGTAGGTGGCAGGTTCCGCTGTTGACCCAGCCGTGTCCTAGCCCAGCCCTGCCCCCTGCCGGCCCCGGGGCCTCAGGCTCCACAGGGTCGGTGAGGTCGGACACGAGTTTCCTGGCACAGCTGGGCACACGGTGGGCACTGGCCAAGCCAGCGTTCTCCCCCTTCCAAAGCCAGGCCTGAGCCAGGGCCGGCAATCAGCAGCCGACCGTCCCCCGGCCGCCCCGCTCCTCCCCAGCCCTCACCCCCTTGCCCTCTCGGCACACGGGGAAGGGGAGGGCAAACCTGAGGTTTGGCTGGCGCACCCCCGGCCTCCACCTCAGCCCATCGGCCTGAGCCCAGCCTCTTGCCTCTTGTTGGGAGCCTCCAAAGGCCCCGCTGCATCGGGGGCAGGAAGCAGTGGGCCCCTCCAAACCTGTTTCCCCTGGGAGCTGGCGGGCGGCTGGAGGCAGACTGTGGGGCTTCCGGCTGCGGAGGGCACGATGAGCCGTGGGACCCTCGCAAGCAGGCTGCAGGGAGGAGGTGGCCTTGCTTGCCTGGCAGCCGGCCTGGAGCCCCCATCTCTCTGGCCAGCAGGCTGGCAGGGGAGTGACCCCTCTTGAGCCTGGACATTGTTCCAGCCCTGCCGAGCCTCTCCCAATCCTGCTTCCCTCTTTCCTGGGACTGTGGGAGCTGGCAGCCGGGAATGGCGGGAAAGAGGTCTCAGTGTCAGGCGGTACTCGCCAAGATCTTCTGTCTGTGGCATCAGCTGCCAGCTGGGTGCTGTCACCCAACCCTGAGCCCTGCAGACCCTGCTCCCCCCGGCCCACCCCATGCTCTGAGCCCCAGGCAGGCAAGATGGACCCAGACCTCCAAACCAGGCCACACCGCTGTCCCCAGCCTGGAACGGTCCCCGTGTGAACCCCACTCACCCCCAGGAGGAGGGAGAGGGCTGGCTGCCACGGACGAGCCCCTAGCCCTGGGCGCCTATGGGGTTCCCGTCTCCCAGCAGCACAGAGCTGGGACGTCCCCCCTCAGGGCAGGGTTGCTGCCCCATGCAGCTGGTGGTCAGCCCCAGCCCCAGTGCAGAACAGGCCCCTCTCCCCAGCCCTGGACTTAGAAACAGGCCCCCTCAGACCGCTGCACGGAGGTCCGTGGGTCAGGCCCTGCTGGAACAGAAGCCAGGCTGGTGGTTAGAAAACGCAGGATGTTTATCTATAAATACCCCCGATTCCCTGGGGAGCGAGTGGCCCTCTTCCCAGGCGCCCCACTGCCCAGGTGTGGGCAGCCGACGGGGGACAGGACCTGGCAGCCAGCGGCAGATCCCCAGTGCCCCCCAGGGCTGGGCACCCTCCCTGCCCGCTCCTTCCTTCCCTGCAGCTGCCCCACACGGAGCCGTCAGTCTGTCTGCTTGAGTCAGGCCACCCGGGGAGCCCACGGGGCTGGGAGGGCAGGGGCGTGGGCTCGAGGCCGGGGTGGGGTTGGCTGTGGGTCCCCGGCCCCAGGAGAGGGTCTTGGGAAAGGCTTGACCTTCGGCAAGAGGGTGAGGGGGTCCCTTCCTTTCCCAGAGGTCAGGGGCTCGGGGACCCCTGCAGAGGCCACTACAGCTCCTCTGGGGGGATCAGCAGACTCTTCTCCACGTTGCGGCTCCTGCCCCTGCCGGAGCCACCGGCCACCCCAGGGTGGGCGCTGGGTGAGGGGTGCCCGCACTGGCTGGGCGCGGGGGCCTCGTGCGTGGCCTGCTGTGTGTAGTGCTGGTAGGCGGGCGAGAAGTTGTGGACGGCGTCCTGCACGATGTCCCGCGGGCTCATGGTCTCCCTGAGGCCACTGGAGATGCTCTGCATGGGGGCCGCGGGGGCTGCGGCAGGGGTGCACGTGAGCCGGGGCCGGGGGCCCACTGCCACCCCCAGGCCCGATGGACATGGCCCCGCGAGGACCCTGCCGCAGCCCCCGCCGTTCCAGCCTGTCTCTATCTCTTTCAGGTGCTGGCCCACGGTCTCAGGCCTGCCTGGGGGGCACAGGGTCCCCCAAATCCCCATCCACGCCCAGCCGGTATGAGTGCCTGGGTATGGAGGGGCTGTGTGCCCATCTCAGGCCTGCTGGTCCCCTCTCGCTTAGGGAGCTGCTCCCGCTGCCCATGAGAGTGTCCGTCTGTCCATCTAGCTGATGCTCCCCAGGCCCCAGGCACAGCCCCCAGCTCCCTGGGTGTCGTGGGTGGTGACGGAGGACAGGCGAGGCCGAGGGCTCCAGAGGGCTGCCCGTGGCACCACAGCCCGCTCCTGCCTGCTGCCCGCTGGCCCCTCCCCGCCTACCTGGCAAGTTCCGTCTCTTCTCCGCGTACGCCTGGCAGGAGAAGGCGTAGCGCAGCGCCACAGCCGCGAACAACATCTCGATGCAGATGATGAAGTTCTGGTAGCCGGTGGCCAGTGTCCCGGCGCCCACCCTGCTCCTGTCGATGGCCCGGGCCTCGGGGATGGCCCCACACCGCTCCAGGACGGCCAGCAGCAGTCCTGGGGGCCGGGCCGGGGGAGGGGGGTCAGCCCCGTGACGTCAGCAGTCTGTGAGCCCCTTCCATGGAGGGGCTGGCACCTCCCAAGCCAGGGGGCCCGACGTGCTGGGGGGGGTCTCACCGTTCACCGTGAGTGGACAGGGCTGCGTTACTGACCCATGCTACCTTGGGGAAACTGAGGCTCAGCCTGAGGTGCACAGGGAACTGGGATTTGAGCCCAGGTCCTCGGGACCCCAGCCCCCCTGCATGGGCACTGTGGCCCCGCCTACTCCCATACCTAAGCCCCGCCTGTTCTGCCAGACCCCGCCCACTCCTTGACATGGCCCCTCCCACATTGCCAGGCCCTGCCCACTCTGCCCACCCTGCCAGAAGGAGAGGAAGATGATGGCCTTGATGGTGAGGAACTTGAGCACAGGCTCGAAGGGCCGCAGGAGCTCCCTGGTGGCGAAGTAGAAAAGGAACAGGGCGTAGAGGGCCAGGCTGACAGAGACGTTGTAGACGAGGGTGATGTACAGGTAGCCGCTCCGGATGCTGGGGCGGGATGGGGTGGCCGGGGGTCAGGGAGACCCTCACCCAGTCCACGTCAGCTCTGCATGGGCCTGATGCCCAGGAGCTGCCCCCGGGGAACCCCACTGGACCTGAGGGGGAGGTGGCGGCCCCAGCAGGGCACCATATCCTCCAACCCCAACCCCACAGACGTCCCCTGAGGCTACTCATGTGCTTGGGGCCCCACGTGCTACTGCCCACCGCCCTGCTGAGGAGCCCTGGCACTCCTCTGGGGGGTCCCTTTGCCGGCCCCATGCGGGGTGGGCCTCCTAGCAGGGGCCCCTTTGCTTCTCGGTGCCCCCAGACCCGCCGACCCTGGCAGTCGCTGTGAACAGGGATGGGGGGGTCTTTCCTGAGGCTGGGGACCCATGGGGGGTAACAGGCAACTTTCTCTACATCAACATGGACTTGCCCCCCTTGCTTAGCCCTACCCCAAGCCCGCCTCCAATTTGCCCTGTGCCCCAGGTGGGGCCTGCCCTGTGTGTTCCCCCCTCCAGCTTGCACCCCCTTTCCTCTGGGCCTTACTTGAAATCCCCGTCGTTGTACTTGCCGAAGGCCTGCAGGATGATGGTGGTCAGGGCCATGGCTGGCTTCACCACGCAGAACTGCAGGGTGGCCTGGGGGCGGGGCAGGCGGGGGGCTGAGGGGGGCTATGGGGGGGCAGGTGGGGGGCTGAGGGGGGCCGCAGGGAGGTGTGGGTGGGGGGCTGAGGGGGGCTGCAGGGAGGGGCGAGCGGGGGGCTGAGGGGGGCCGTGGGGGGGCAGGTGGGGGGCTGCAGGGGGGCTGAGGGGGGCCGTGGGAGGTGTGGGCGGGGGGCTGAGGGGGTCCACAGGGAGGGGCAAGCGGGGGGCTGAGGGGAGCCATGGGGGTGCGGGCGGGGGGCTGAGGGGGGCCGTGTGGGGCGAGCGTGGGGCTGAGGGGGGCCGCAGGGAGGGGCGAGCGTGGGGGGGTGAGGGGGGGCAGCGGGGGAGGTGTGGGCGGGGGGCTGAGGGGGTCCGTGGGGGCGAGCGTGGGGCTGAGGGGGGCCGCAGGGAGGGGCGGGCGGGGGGCTGAGGGGGGCCGTGGGGGGCGAGCGTGGGGCTGAGGGGGGCCGCAGGGAGGGGCGAGCGGGGGGCTGAGGGGGGCCGCGGGAGGTGTGGGCAGGGGGCTGAGGGGGTCCGTGGGGGGCGCTCTGCCCTTGGTGGGTGGCCGGGCTGGGTAGTGGGGGGCTGTGGGGGCAGCGGCGGCCCCTCACCCGCTTGCAGAAGCGCAGGAAGCCGATGGAGTAGGACAGGCCACGCAGGCAGCAGGTGCCATAGAGGCAGCTGGACCTGGGGGCAGGGACGCCTGTGAGGCCGGGCCCGGCAGGACGCCCGCCCCTGTCCCCGCCGTGCAGGGGCCTTGTCGGGCTCGGCAGCAGGCACCTACTCGACGGGCTTTCCCCGGATCTCGGCCATGATGGCGCTCTCGCCCCCCAGGTACTGGAAGCAGAGGCTCAGGAAGCTGTAAATGACAAAGGCTGGGCGGGCGGGCGGGGGGCTGCCGTGAGCCTCACCCGGGGTCCGGGGCCCGCCGACAGGACACCCTGTCCCACCCAGAGCTCCCCTGGCGTGGTCCTGGCGCCCTCTGACACTCCCGCCCCAGTGGGCGCTCACCCTCGTAGCAGTCCCGCACCGAGTCGAAGTAGACGTAGTACTGGTGGCCCCCCAGGAGGAGGAGGCTGAGCCAGGAGTCGAAGGCGTAGACGGGAACCAGGAAGAGCAGCCGGACGATGTAGCGCTGCTCGCTGGGCACCGTGTAGGAGCGCAGGTGCAGGTAGATCTGGGCGAGGGGGCGGGCAGGGGCGTCAGGGCCCCCAGCCCCAGTCCCCCTTGGCCAGGCCCCAGGGCCCTCCTCTTCCCCTTATCTTTTCTGTGTTCCCAAGTCTTCTCTAATGAGCTGGCTGGTTTTAATTGGAGAAAATAATTATCTGTCATAATCAGAAAAATAGGTCTTTTTTTCTTGGTGTCTTGAGCTACCTGTTTTTAGCAAATTCTCTGGAAAGGGGAACGTTCATTCATTCAACAAGAACTGCCTGGGGGCTGCTAGGTGCAGACCCTGGGGAAGCAGAGGGACGTGTCACAGCCCCCACGTGGCTGGACGCACTTCATCACGGGGGGCCAAGGGGGCCGACCCGCCAACCCCTCCAGGGATCGGTCCCACGGAACACACTCGTTCAGAAATAGACGAGAAGGTTCGTGTGCAGGAAAACCCCGTGGGACGGCCAGGGATTTTTATAAAACACGTTCATAAAAATCAACATGGAGAAAGGCCGAGGCCGAGGCCGCGTCTGAGGATCTGGTGACAGCCGAGGACGGGGACGGCTGACGTGCGTCTGCAGCGCCTCCTCCTGGGCGGCGGGGACGTGGGCCACTGTCGTTCCGTCTTTAACCCCTCCCCGCAGTCCATGTCTTCTACAGGGATGCACTGAACCAACGCTAGGGTCTGTGTGGGTTAAACTGCGCCCCCAGAAAAGGGACGCTCCAGTCTGAACCCCCAGACCCTCAGAGTGTGGTCTGATTTGGAAATTGGTTCGCAGCTGATGGACTCGGTTAAGTGAGGAGGGTCACACAGGGTGGGGTGGAAGGACAGGGAAGGGGATGGGGATGGCCGAGGCCCAGGTGGGAGGGACCTCCTCGCGGAGCTCGAGGGGTACTCCAGGCTGACAGTGAACCCCTGCTCTTTCAGGCTCCCCGCCTTGAGGCTTTGCTCCAGCAGCCCGGGACACCGAGGCGAGTCTTGAAAAGGAAGAGGAGCTGGGCAGCCGGGCACTGGGCAGGGGGCACTGCCCAGCACAGCGGAGGTGCTGCAGGGAGGCCCGGAGGGGTGCTGTGCCCGTGGAGCCGGAGGAGGGTCAGGTGCCCAGGGCCTGGGCAGGCGGTAGGCGGCGGCAAGCCCCTTCCTTACCAGTCGCTCTCTCCCCAGCTCAGTGCAGTGGCACGGGCACAGCCCAAGCAGGTCCCGAGACTGGAATTCTGAGCCAGAGCTGGCACTGCTGGGCTGGGCAGCACTGGCAGCTGCCACCCTCTCCGGCCTCCATGCCCCCAACTGCAAGGCCCCTTCTGCCCCGTTTGGCTCTCAGTGGGTAGTGAGTCCGTGACTCCTTAGGCAGTGGGCTGGGAGATGAGGGGCTGTGGGCCCCGTCAATGCAGATGCAGCTGGTCCCCAGGGTGGGGGAAACCAAGGCCCAGACTGTGGCTGCGACCTGCCCCTGGCCCCAGGACCCCAGTTGCACCCCCGCCCTGCTGTTCATTATCCTATAAATCACAAGTTCATACCCGACCTTGGACCATGGCGCCAGAACAGGAGAGATTTGCCCCCTGCAAATAAATGCACACGCATCTCCCACCTGTCAAGTCTGTCTGTCCAGATGGCTCAAGGCAGCTTGGTAAGGCTTAGCTCAAACGCTGCCTCCTCCAGGAAGCCCTCGGAGATGGCCCTGCGGGAAGGGCTCGCCTCCTCCCGCTCTCGGCTACACTGTCCTCTCCCTGCTCACCCCTCCCCTCTCACCACATCTACCTGGCGTTCTGGTTATTTGGGACATCACCATGTGGTTGGGTCTTTCGCTAAGGGGGCGTCTGCTCATACCTCCCTACCTCGGAGGCCTTGAGCTCAGGCTCAGAGGGTCCTTGCCACCCACTCCCCTGCCCCTGCCTCCAGGCTCGTCCCCACCAGTCTGTTCCCAACATCGGTGTCAGGTTCACCTGGCTAAAAGGCAGCTGGCCCCCTCAACGGCCCTCCTTGGCTCCCCAGCGCTCCCTCAGGCTGAAGGTCAAACCCCTTACACTGCCTCCGGGGCCTCAGTCTAGTCCAGTGCTTCTCCTGACTCGGTTGCCCATGACGGATCCCCTGGCCTGGCCGGCCGTGTGTCGGCCTCCTGTGCTGGGGCAGCCCTGGCCAGGGACGTCCTCCCTGCACCCTCCACTAGCCCAAGGATTCTGAGGACCGTCCTGCCACCCCCACTGTCCCCTCTGCGCAGCCCCCGGGTGCGGGCACACTTCCGGTTTGCTCACTGCTTGCTGCTTCCCGGTCTATCAGGCGTCTGTGTGTCTTGCCAGTGGGCAGCTGCCCCGGGGTCAGGGCTGTGGGAGGCAGGGGGCCTGGGAAGGTGGGTCCTGCCCACTGCCCACACCAGGAGCTGAGGGGAGGCAGCTGCTCCTGGACCCCTGGAGCCCCGTCCCCTCCGGCCGAGCTCCTAACCCCTGGGAGTAGAGTCCGAACCCCGCGGCTTCTGAGATGTGGTGATGCCGGGAGAGAGACCTTGGGCTGCTGCTCGGGGACAGGGTTCATGCGCCCTCGGTGAGCCCACATGGCCTCCCCTCCCTGCGCCCCTCCCGCCCCCTCCTCTGAGCGCCTGGGCGGCTCCTGGGGCCGGGGACGCACCTGGTGGCCGGTGAGCAGCAGCGCAGCCCACACGAAGAGGCCCGAGAGGCTGCGGGCCAGCGCCGAGGTGAGGAAGAGCGTGGGGGCGGCCTGGGAGCTGTTCCACGCGCCGTCCATCTGCCGGCTGGTGGGCAGGGCTGACACCAGGGGCGCCCCAGCTGCGGCAGGGAGCCCCGAGGCATTACTCATCTGCAGGGGTGAGGGAGGGTGCACCCCAAGCGGGGCAGTGGAGGACAAAGGTGCAGCAGGAAGCAGCTGCCGGGAGAGGGGGGCCGGGCCGGAGGGGAGGGGGAGGGGGAGGGAGAGGGGGAAGAAGTGGTAAGAGGGGGAGCTGGGGTCAGGGCAGGGAATGCCTGGCCAGCAACCCCCACCAGGCAGGCCCCCCAAGGCGACCCCTTGGGCACAGCCCTGACGCTCTCCCCTGGCCACGCAGCAGCTGCCCGGGGCCCTGAGGCTTCCAGGGGGCGGAGGGGGCATCTGTGGTGCCCCCTCCCCTCCGTGGGAACCGGCCTGGGCCTCCTCCCACTTGTCCCAAGTCCTGGGCAGCCCCCAGCGCCCTCGGCCCACAGGAAGCCCAGCTCCAAGGCCCTGCCCTGGGGCTCCCCTCCTTTCCCGGGCTCAGGGGCCTGCCTGCAGGGCCTGGGGTGGTCCCCACCGCGGATGTCCCCGGGGCTGGCAAGGAGCCCCTCTTCCAGGGCTCATTTTCAAGAACTGCCCCTGCTGCCCGGCCTGCCCAGGGTGAGGTCCCGTGAGCAGGCCCAGATCAGCAACGCATGCACCAGCCAATGGGGAGCAGTGCCCAGCCCCTGCCCAGCACCCCCTGCCCCCTGGGACCTGCCCACCGTCCTGGAGCCTGGCATCGCCCCGTCCCCTGGCCAGACCCCTTGCCGCTCTCTAGCCCCGGATGGCGGTTCTCCAGCTTCTCGCCGGCCTGCCAGGCCCCGGACATACCCTCCCCGCTCTGGGCCCAGGCCCAGCGCTACCTTCACGGGCGGGAAGGTCCCGCTCCAGCCTTCGGGGCCCAGCCTTCCGGGGCAGCCTGGCTGGGCATTCCCATGGCGACGTGGCCCCCACTGCCGCCCCAGTGCGGGGAGCGGCCAGGCCTGACCGCCCTGCGGCCCACCTGTGCTCCCCTGGGCGCCCGAGGGGCGGAGCCGGGCCGGCCCTCCCGCGGGGACACCCTATCCCTCCTGGCTCCCGGGAACCTGCTGGCCACCAGCCGCCCTCACCTGCCCAGGCAGGTGCTGCCAGGTCCCAGACGGGCAGGAGGGGGCTGCAGGGGGCCAGGGCTGGGGGCTCTCGGAGGCCCTAAGCTGCAGCGAAAGGGGATTGGGGCGTGACTGCTTATGGAGCGATTTTCCTTTTGGGTGCTGAGAACTAGATAGAGGTGGGGCACCACCTAGTGAATGTACCAAACCTTCACTTTAAACAGATAATCTTATGTTCTGTCTGTTTCACCTCAATTTTTAAAAATGCTCCAAGCCCCAAAGGGAGCATTGGAAACGTGTCTGGTTTCTTTTGGGGGGCTGGGGGAGTCGCAGGGAGTGGTAAGTCACTGAGCCTTCCTGGGGTCTGAGGTAGCGCGGAGGGACTTGTCCCGCCCCTTAAGCACGGGCTCCAGAGGCCCTGCGGGAAGGTGCTTCCCCAGTGGGGTCTCCAGAGAGGCGGCGCGGGGCAGGGGCCTCAGCCGGCTCCTCCCTGTTCCTGGTGCAGCTGCGGCACCGCTAGCGCTGATGGGGCCGCAGCTTCAGGTCCTTCGTGCCGTCTGACCCTCCCACCGGCCCCGGGGCCAGAAGCACTGCTCCCCTTTCCTAGATGGGAACCGGGGGCTCAGGGAGGCTCTTCAGCCCGCCCCAGCCTCGCAGCGGGAGGGGACGGTCCAGCCTGAGACCAGCCCTCCCGCCCGCCACGCCCCGGCCACACCCACTCCATGCCCCCCAACCACACCCACCAGGGCAAGCCCCAGCCTCCCGACCAAGCCCTGGCCACGCCCACCCTCCCCAGCCACGCCCATCCAACCAGGCCACACCCTCCCACACTGGCCAACCTCCCCGCTCTCCCGGCCACACCCACCCGCCACTCCATGACCACGCCCACCCCACCCCACCTTCCATGGCGACGCCCCAGCCCCGCCCACCTCCCAGCCCCGCCCACCGCAGCCTTCCAGGGGGCGCCCCAGGCTGAAGGGGAATCGGCCTGACCCTCAGACGAAACCCCAAGGCCCAGCGAATCCCCCTCCTCCCGCTCCCTGCCCTGGCCAAGCTGGCCCTGGCCCCAGCACCTCCAGGTCAGGCCCTCCCCCCAGAACTCCCTGGACCGGCTGGAAGCTTCTGGTTGCAGGTGCGCCTGCCAGGACGTGCCCTCTGCTTCCTGGCACCCTCTGTAAACGTCACCCCCTCCACCGCGAGCCCCCCGTCGTGGGGGCTGAGCCGCCCGCTTCCCCCCGTGAGGGCCGGGCCTCCGTCCGTGTCAGCTGTGTGGGTGCCCCTCTCCCTGGGTCCCCTGGGCCAGGTGGGTGGAGGGTGGAGGTCTCCACCGTCCCCAGCCAAGGTGGGTTCCCACCGCGAGCCCCCAGAGGCTGGAGCAGGCGTCACATGATCGGGGACTGTAATGGCGGTGAGAACCCCGATTACTCCCAAATGGGTGCCGGGGGTGGAGGTCGGGGGCCCGGACCCACTCATCCACCCAGGCTACAGCCGCCAGGGGAGGCCGGGCCTCTGGGTTTCAGCCGCGGCACCTTGGGGGCTGAGAGCACAGATCTCACAGAGGGAACCTGAGGCTCGGGGTGGCGGTTCTTTAGGGGTCACACCGCCCATAGCAGGGGACAGGAGGGGAGGGGACCCCAGGAACCACTCTCTCCCCCACTCAGGCGTCTGAGGCCCAGGCAGCTCCCGTCCCCCAGCCCCATCTCCACCAGGGACAGTCTGCCAGGGACAGCCCTGTAGGCCTGGGGGCTCCAGGGCAGCTGGGCCTCTGGCTGCGTGAACAGCGGCCCAGGAGGGGACGCCTGCAGCACCTGCCCGCAGCTCCCGCGACCACCGGGGCCCAGCAGGGCTCCCTGGGAGGGCCGAGCGGCTGGGAGTCGGCCAGCCCCCACAGCATCTACCTCCCAGTGTCCTGGCCTTGGCCTTGGCCTCTGCCTTCTGGTCCCTGTAACGCCCATGGCTCCTTGACCTCGCGGTCAGTTCTGGAGACCCCAGTGCTGCCAGGAAGGCCCAGGGTGCCATCCGCCTCCTTCCAGGCTGGCGCCACCACCACCCCCCAGGCAGCCATGTCATCTCTGGCTGCACACGGGTGGCCCTCCAGGCGGGGGACAGGCCAGCCAGGTGTGTGTGCTCCCCGCTCCTCCCCAGCTCCTCTCTGCTCCTCCCTGCCCCTCCCGGCTCCTCCCCACCCCTCCCTGCTCCTCCCCGGCTCCTCCCCACTCGTCCCTGGCTCTACCTACCCCTCCCTGGCTCCTCTCCACTTCTCCCAGGCTCCTCCCTGGCTCCTCCCCACCCCTCCTGGCTCTTCCCAGCCTCCTGGCTCCTGTCCTTTGCTGAATGGCTCCCAGGGCTGCTAAGCTGCTTCCCACAGCCCCTCTGGGGAGCCCGCTAGCTCCGGAGCTCTGGGATCTCCCAGTGAGCAGCACCCCCAAGGAGGGCAGGAGCAGCCAGGGCAGGGGGGAGACCGGGCCTGTGGGTAGACCAGGCAGCACCCCACTTCCCCAGGCTCCCCAGGCAGCTCTGCTCTCCCCTTGCGCCCTGCCCTGCTGGGCGCCCAGGGGATTGGCAAACAGCACCCACCACTGAGCCTTATCTTGTGGTCGAAGCACGGCCAATGCTGGCTCTGTGCCGGGCTGGACACCAGCCCAGGGCTGCACGTGGACAGCAGCGCACCGTCAGCCAGGGGCCCTGCGTGCTCAGGCCCTGGGGGGTGGGGAGAGGCGGGGGTGGGGGCTGATGGCAGGGTCATGGGGCTGGCCCCCCACCTCCACCGTGGCGTGGGGGTTCCCAGGAGGCCTGGACGGCGGCCCACGCCAGTTCTGGCCAGGCACCCACCATCCTGGTGGCCAGAGCCATTTCTTCCCCTCCTCTGGGCCTTGAGGCAGGGTGGGGGGACCAAGGGTCAAGTTCTGGGGCCCCTGGACTTCCTGATCCCCTCCCCACAGGGCCCTGCCTATGCCTGTCGGCTCCTGCCTGGACACCACAGGGCCCTGGCCGTGGCTGCAGAGGGGCCCGAGCGCGTTCCCACGAGCCGTGGGGCTTGGAGGAAGGAGCTTTGCCTCTTGGGACGGGTCCCACGTGGGACGTGGACAGTCAGGGCTGAGGGGCTCTGGCCACCCGCGGGGCCCACCACCTCGGACAGCCCCTGCCCCCCCAAGCCCCGAGTCCCAGCCAGCCCCCTGAAGGAGTGGCCGGGCAGTGGGTGGGCTCTCGGGCGACCCTGTGGACCTCAGGGCCGGTGGCCGGGCCAGCATGGGACACAGCCGTCCCCTCCCACAGGCCTTGTCTCGCCCGGCAGCCAGGCCCTCCCTGGCCTCTCCCTCCTCCCAGATGCTCATGGGTCAACCTCCATCCCCCAGCTGTCGCCCTGGTGCTCAGGCAGCCCCGGCTCCGCCCAGGGCCCGTCTGGACCTGCCTGCTGCCCGAGAGAGCTGCAGCTCCGGGTGGGACCCTGGGGGTGGCAGGGGGCTGGGGCAGGGCTGCCAGCCTCGGCCTGGATGTACCACTGGCCCCGGGACCTTTTGTGTTATCAGGTGGCCATGGCTGTCCTAGGGCTTGCGGGGGAGAGATGGGGCGGGGGATGGAGGCATTTCAAGGAGTGGGTTTTTGTCTCCAGGAGCCCACCCTCTGGGGTGCAGGGGCCTTCTGGGGGCTGCACCTCCAGAGCACACTCGCACACACAGCTCACCTCCCTCGCGGCCCCCTCAGCCGCCGGGCCCGTCGGGCAGGTTCGTCGTGGCCTCCAGGCCTCAGAGTGGTGATGGGGACGCCTGGCCCCCCAGCGTGGACTCCTGCCCCCCGGGGCTCCCTTCTCCCCGCAGCTGTGGCCGCCTGGGTGGCTCCTGCTGGTGCCAGCCGCTCCCCAGGCTCGGGACGCCCCGCCCCCCAACCTGCCTGGGTGCGGCTGCCCTCCTGGCCCGACCTGCCCGGCCGCCCGCCCCTGCCAGCGCCCTGACCTCTGACCGGCTGCCTGGCTTGGGGTGGGACCTGCCTGTCTCTGATCCATGGTGGGGGGGTCGTGATGCCACATCCTGAGCGGTGGGGAGAGGGAGAGGGGGTCCGCCAGGGGTCTGCAGGGTGTCGGCCACACGTCCACTGTGCCATCAATTTCCCATTCCCGTATGACCCCTTCTGCTCACGCCTTTTTGCTTTCCCTTCTTTGGTCCCTTCAAATATCCCATGTCAGGAGCGTGAGGGAGCAGCGGGCACGGCTCCCCACTTCTAGTCTACCCCAAAGCCCTGAGGGCAGGGACCCGGGCAGCCTGGACACCAGTGTCCACCAAAGCCACGTCCACCAGAGCTAATTGGTGGGAGCAGTGTCCACAGATGATGACAAGAAAAGGGGATCCCTCCACATGATGGAACGTCACTTGGCTGTAAAAGGAGTGATGTCTGATCCGTGCAACATTATGCCTCATGAAGGAAAGCAGCTGGACGCGAAAGGTCACACGCTGTGTGACCCCACTCATGTGCCCTGAATCCTGCACCTGTGGGGACACAGTCCTGGGTGGCTCTGCGTCCTGGTGGGTGTGGCCCACTGTGAACAGGGGCTCTTCACGACGTCCCTGCAGCAATGGCCCCACTGCATTCCTGGAGCCCTTTAGAGCAGAATCGGACAGAGAAGCCGTGGGGCAGCCCAAAGCCAGAAGGCAACGGAACCGGAAGAGAAGGGGGGCTGCCGTGCACATCACCAGGCCACGGAAACACCAAGGGCCGAGGGTCGTGGTCACCAGCCTCGGAATGTACAGCTGGGGAGACGGCCCCGCCTCAGTGACACCCCAATTTGGACTCCTCCTGGCCTCAAAACTGTGAGCCAATAAGTTCCCACCGTGGAAGCCAACCAGTGTGTGCTGTTTGTTCTAGCAGCCGGGAAACGAGCAGAAGGAAATGTCCAGACTGAGCAAATCCGTAGAGACGGAGAGAAGATCACTGGTTGCCAGGAGCTGCGGGAGCGGGGAAGAGGGACCAGCTGCCTGACAGGGATGGGGGTTTATTTCGGGGTGATGCAAATACTCTGAAATTTGACAGTGGTGCTGGTCACACACATTGTGAATGTGCTAAATGCCACTGAAGTGTATACTTTGAAGTGGTTAATTTTATGTTACGTAATGTCACCTCAATTACAAAGAAGAAAAACAAAACAAACAAGCAAAAATGCACCTACAGCCCCCTGCTGAGGGCCGACCGTGGGTCTAGGGCCACCAAACTCCCAAAGCCCCTGGCGGGAGAGAGACTGGCTCCATTTTACAAGCAGGGAAACCGAGGCTGGGAGGCGCCGGCATCGAGCTGGTGGGAGGAGGGGCTCCAGCCTCTGCTGTGAGGCCCCCAGCAAGGGGCCGCCCTCCCCCCGAGCCTCGGCCGCCCACCGTGGGGCCACAACCCCTGCTCCCGCATCCTCCTCCCTCCCCTCTCCTCCCAGAAGACTGAAAAGTGGGGTCCTCACTCCAGCCCCCGCCCCAGGCATTTGGGGACCCCCTAGACAGCCAGGCCTTCTTTGAAGTTTTACCGTACTTGGGTTTATTTCTGCAGACGCTGGCTTCTCCCGTGGCCTGCAGCTTCCTTCTTCAGTTTTTCTGAAATTCAGCATCCCTTGTGCCCCCTCAGCCACCCAGGTTCCCATCCGAGACAGGGGCCGTCCTGTATTTTCCTCGTCCCTCTGCAGTCATTTTCCACCTTGCTGGGCGCCCACTCCTGATTTCGTTTCACCTTGAGGCCCTAAACCAAGCAGCTGCCCCACTGCAGGGCCGGGGCGGCACACCTGGCCCAGGTGCATCCAGGGACCAAGCCTGTGAGCAGCTGCAAAGCTGGGCAAGGAGGCCCTTGGCTACGGGAACGGACGGGGACCTCATCCCCACACCCCTTAGGAAAAGGCATGGAGCGAGGGCAGGGACTTCGGAGATGCTGCCACTCAGCAGGGGACAGCACAGGCCAAACCACCCTGGAGAAGGGAGCCTCACCCTCGGCCTGAGCTGCAGGGAGGGCAAAGCAGCTTGTTATTACCTTCGGCCTTAAACAGCGGGATGTGGTAACCACAGTTTGATCTGAGCCGAGCACCACAGGACCTTGTCCACCTGATGGAGTGAGGAGGCCCTGGGCGACAGTGCCCCTCCCCGGGCCTCCGCCAGCCCGTCCACACCGTTTCCGAAGGGCAGAGCTGGCCCGACTGAAAGCCCCTCAAGCGCTCCCCCAGGAGCTCAGAGCCAAGTTAGGGGCTCCGCACGGCACGGCACCCCGTCAGGCCCCCGTCAGACACTCCCACGGCCCCTGCCCGCTCTGGGCTTCCAGGGCCTCCTGCCTTTGCATACACTGCCCACGGCCTGCAACATTCTTTCCCACTGTTAAGGGTTGAATTCTATCCTCCAAAAAATGATAGGTCTTAAGATTTAATATTAAGAAGCCAATTGCTGCCCTAAGTCATCTACAAATTCAACACAATCCCTGTCAACACCCCAGCGGCTTGTTTTGCAGAAATGGAAAACCTGATCCTCAAATTCATATGGAACTGAAAGAGCCCCGAAGAGACACAACAACCGGGAAAAAGAACACACTTGGAAGGCTCACCCTCACCGTGGAAGTTCCTACAAATCTACTGTCTGTACAGCAGGGTGGCACCAGCACAGGGACAGACACACAGACCAGGGAACAGGGCTCTCCACTTGAACCCCACAGCCACGGCCCACTGGTTTTCGGCACAGGAGCCACGTCCACTCGGTGGGGAGAGGCTCAGCAAACGGTGCCACGACAGCTGGAAACCACGTGCAGAGGGTGAGCGTGGGCCTCCTCGCGGCACACAGACGGACTCGAGAGGGCCAGAGACCAAAATAGCAGCAGCCAGTATTATAAAATCATAGGGAAATGGCTTCAGGACCTTGTAGTAGGCAACGGATTTTTAGATTTTACACCAAAAGCCTGAGCAACAAAAGAAAAAATAGGTAAATGTGACTTCATCAAAATTAAAAACTTTTGTGCATCAAAAGACATTAGCAATAAAGTAAGCAAACCTACAGAATGGTGAAAATACTTGGAAACCATATATGATAAGGGTTTAATATTCAGGATATATTTAAAGAACTCCTACAACTCAACAAAAAGACAAACGATCCAATTTAAAAATGTGCCAAGACATTTCTCCAAATATGATATTCCAGTGGCCAATAAGTAAAAGAAAAGATGCTCAACGTCATTAGCCAGTAGAGAACTGCAAATTAAAACTATGATATACTACTCCCACACCCTCTAGGATGGCTATTAAAAAAACCCTGGAAATAACAAGTGTTGGCAAGGATGCAGAGAAATAGTACCTCTGTATGCTGCAGGAACGTAAAATGGTGCAGCCACTGTGGAAAAGTCTGGCGGTTCCTTAGAAAATTAAACAGAAACACCATGTGACCTGGTAACTCCTGTCCCAGGTATATACTCAAAAGTACAGAAAGCAGGGACTCAGAGACACTTGTATCCTGTGTTCACTGCAGCCTTATTCACAATCGCCAAAAGGTGGAAGCCACCCAAGTGCCCAACACCATAAGAATCAAAAAGAAAACATGGCCCATCCATGCAATGGAATATTATTCAGCCATAAAAAAAAAAGTGAAGTGCTGGCACATGCAACGGCATGGATGAACCTTAGACACATCATATTGAGTGAAATAAGCCAGACACAAAAGGACAGATGTTATTTGACTTCTCTTATATGAAATACTGAGGACAAGCAAAATCAGAGACACAGAAAGCAGAGCAGCGGTTACCAAGGGGTGGGGAGGGGAGAGTGGGGAGTTATTGCTAAATGAGTCTGAATTTTGGTTTAGGAAGATGAAAACAGTCTGGAGGTAGAGGTGAAAGTTACACAGTGTTGTCAATGTTCGTAACATCAAAGAATTGTCCACTTAAAATAATTCTTATGCTACATATGTTTTACTATTATTAATTAAAAAAAAAAAGCATCAGTTGCTGAGAGCGTGATGCTCTTGGGAGACAGTGCCGCTGCGGATGAGACTAGTTAAGTAAAGATCAGGGACGCTGGATCAGGAAGGGCTCCAACCCAATGACGGTGTCCTTCTAGGAGGCCCTGAGAGGACACAATGGAAGCAGAGACTGGAGGCTGCAGCTACAAGGCAGGGACAGCCAGGGGTGGCCGCCCACCCCCACCAGCTAGGAGGGGCCAGGAAGGGACACCCGGAGCCTCTGGAGGAAGCGTGGCCCTGCTGACACCTTGATTTTGGCCCCCGGCCTCCTGAACGGTGAGCATCGAGTCCTGCAGCTGTGACGCCCCGTTTGTGGTGCTTTGTTCCTGCAGCCCCAGGAGACTCACACACCTGCCACTTAGGACTCGGCCCCAGCATCGCCTCCACACGAAGCCCCCCTGGCAGTCAGCGCTTCCTGGCCGGCCCGGCACGGCCCCCTCCCCAGCTGACCACAGGCCGGAGGGTGAGGGTGCCTCTCCCTATCGTGCAAGAGGGGGCCCCTGAGCGCCCGTCAGGCGTGTCTGCTGAATGGAAGGCACCAGCCGTCCAGCTTCCCGGGCCTCCTAAGCCACACTGTGGAAAGAAGAGCATGACAAGTGGTGCAAAACCAATTCCAGGATTCGTCCCTGCATGGGGACCACAGGCTGCAGACGGGGTTTCCACCTGCCCGACGCACACGAAATTGAACGTATGCTGTGTGACAGACTTCTCAGTATTGTTAAAAAAGATGGCGAAGTATGTGGGGGTGCATATTTATTTTTAATTAAAAAAAATTTCCTCCTACAATGGATTCTGCACACCAAGGACCAGGAATCACTTTCAATTCTCAAAGATATGTAACCATTGGGCCCCAGTGAGAACCACTCTCAACTCCCCCAGGGCGTATCCCGCTCCTTTCTTCATCCATGGGTGGTATCAGTCACCAAATGATGTCAGAGTCTGCCTGCTACATGAGTGTTTTCTCGCCTCAGGGACTACAGCCGGAGGAAGTTCCTCCTCCGAGGGTGGGCGCAGGACTTGCCTTCAGGGCATGGAAAGGTGCCCGAGTTCCCGCCTGCTCCAGCCTGGCAGTAGCTGGGGGCCCATTCCCGGGCCTCTGCTGAGCCTGGGGCCCCCTCACCACACCCGGCAGGCCTGGATCACCTCCTTCAAGGCCCTCACCCCTTCCAGGCTTCTGTCCCTTGTGGCTACAGCCAGGAGGACCGCTCTGTTTCCAGCTTCCTGAGACACGAATGTCACCAGGTTCTTTGCAAAGACGTGGATGAGAGGCTGGAGAAGGGAAGGGGAGAAAACCATTTAAACTGCACAAAATTGCTTTTTTTCTCCATGCTTTCATTAATTACCCCTTTGGAGACCAGGAAGGCTTCCCATGCCACGATTAAGTGACCTCACCAACAAATTTGTTGAAACAGTGATTCAGGGTTCAACACAACACTCAGAACATGCCAGTCAAACAAACTTGTAAAGCCTCCCCTCCGACCCCTTCCCCATCCCTTTACCTCATCCTGCCCAAGAAGGACCCTGGTGGTGAGCATGGGCTTGCTGATGTCGCTCGCCACGGTGCTGGGCTCCAGGGCAATCAGAGTCCCCATCTTCCCGAACTGGGTCACCAGCACCAGGATGTGGCTGCTGAAGGCTGTGCAGACCACCTGGGTGGGGACCCCACACACCACTTCTCTCCTCTGCTTTGAGATCACCAGTGGCCTGCCTTCCATGGCAGAGTACCTTCAATGGCAACTTTAATTCATGTTAAAGAGACCAAAAAAAAGGACAACGTGAGCCAAACCAACCCCGGTACACCTTGGGGAACCAAGAAATCTCATTTGGCATTAAAACAGAAACACAGGTAGGCCCTTCAGAAGCAAGTGCCTACCTGCCCATATGGATTAATGGAATAGGTTAACATACATATACAATATACATATTGTATACACATGGGCAGGCCATGCAAAGCAGGCAAAAAGTCAAAGCCTGGCATCCGCGGAGCAGGGAACCTCATCTCCGCCGAGCACAGCCTTCCCGCCCGCTCCGAGCCCTGCATTGCTTTCATGATTTCCCGCCGATCCTGACGGCGCTCATTTGAATCTCGGGGGGCCTCCGTGTCCCCGCCATGTGCTCGGAAGTGAAGCGCCCCAGGCCCTCCTCACAGCCCCCGCCCTGCGCGAGTGTGCCGACCGGATTCTCACTTTATCCGTTTCTGGGGAAATCGCCGGCCCCGAATGCTACCGGCACGCCCACGCCGGGTCTGGGGGCAGAGGGCCGGAGGTCGGGCAGAGCGGCCCGAGAGTGGGTCACGCAGAGTAAGCGAGGGGCGCAGGCGGGGCCGGGGGGCCGCGGGGAGCCCCACTCCCTCCGGAGCCCTCGGCGGCCACCCCCGGTCCCCGCCAGGCCCCGACCCCACCGGCTGGACCCCCGCCTCCTCGTCTCCCGCGCTCACCCGCGCGCGCCCGGAAGTGGGTCAGCGTGAGCGACGCGGACCGGCGCATCCGGAATTGTGTCCCTTCCACCAGGAAGTGGGCCCCGCCCACCTTGGTGCGGCCCCACCCATCCGGACGTTGGCACCGCCCACACCGACGACGGCCCACCTACCCGGACGTCGGTCCCGCCCACTCCGCAATCGGCCCCGCCCACTGGCCGGCTCCGTGTACCCGCCCCTATGCCGTCACCGGAAGTGCAGGATGCGGCTTCCGGTGCCCAGGGCGCGGGGCGTGCGGCGTGGGCGGCGTCCCCGAAGACTAGGACGGCTTCGGCGGGGGTTCTCTGCTCCAAATGGGGTCCTCCGCTCCCTCGGGGCTCGGGGCCCCCCAAGTGGGTTCTTTAGGACCCCGGCAGGGCGCGGGAGGTGCAGTCGTGCGGCCCCTTCAGGCGGGCGCGCGGTGGAGGCCTCGCTTGGGGCCACCGTCCCGGGGGGAGGGTCTGGGACGCGCCCCCGGGGAGCCCCCGAGGCAGGTCAGACGCCGCGTGCCCCTTGCACGGCGATTCCCGGTGGCCCGGAGGAGGCCCGCGCGGGAAGCATCAGGGAACTAAATACACGTAAAAACCGAGGGGGTTCGCAGAGGCGAAGATGAGTGTCCGGATCCCGAGAACCGAGGAGGAGGACGCTGTCGGTTGCTCCGGAGAGCCTGCGTTCTTGTTGGTTCTGAATTTAAGCCCACACCCACCCACGCACTCGGAGATAAAATGCCGTGGGCGGCTTTGCCATAGGGAACCTTGAAAGGGTTAGCTCGCTCTCAGTCGCTTGTTTGTGCATGTTCTCTCCCCGTAGGCACGTGGACGTGAGAAATCGACCCTAAAGAACCACGAGACTAAAATAAACTTACCACCTTTATAGAAGGAATGTTGAAGAACAAGGTGGATGACGTTTTGATGTCGCTGTTAAGCAAATACATAAAGGCTCGCCATTTGGCCGTTTGCTCTGGATCTTTGATAAGGATGGAACATGGAGGAAAGGAGAAAGCTGCGGTGCTGGCTTCCCGGGGCCAGAACTTGGGGAACTTAGGAGGACACAGAAGGAGCTTGTTTTCTGCCGCCTGAGCTGTTCTCCAGTGCAAGAGGGTGATTGGATTTAAAGAGGGAGCCATTAGGTGACTTCACTTAAAATGGGGACCACATCGGAATAGTGTGGATAGAGGGAGTGATTGAGAATCTATCTTGAAAGATGAAAAAAAAGGAAATGTGTCTTATTTTCAAGAAATCTTAGGTTATGAATGCAATTATAATGTTAATCTCTAGAACCAACAAAGTAATCAAGTGTTGATGGGGGTGGGATATGTGTCATATTTTTTGCAACAAATTGAATGCTGGTTGAAGACACCATCCAGCACGTTATGTGTGATTTTCCCAGCTCTGGTGTAAAGAGGATTGGCTTTGCTGAAATTTCTAAAGGCGTCATCAGTTTTCCCAACTCCCTCTTAATCCTCTGCTGCTCAGATCCTTTCTTGTTGCAGTGCACCCTGTCGTAGCCTCGTCTCCTTCCTGGCCTGACTTGCCCACCTGTCCAGCATGGCCAGACCCGACTCACTTGACAATGGCTTCGGGCTCCACCTGCACATTCCCTTACGGTACGTTCATTGGCTCCCTGACATCTTGGGTCTTTTGCAAAGTTTGCACTTTGATTTTGCAGTTGATTGGCATTGTACTTTCACGGCTTTGCAACACAGACCCCAGTTCTTTCAACGCAGCAGAGAAAGATTCTGCAGCTACCTCGGGAGGGTTTGAGTGGAGATGAATGACGTAAACGGTCAGCACATTTGTGAACTTTCTGTGTTATGATGAATTCTCTTTTCCTCTGCTACTCCCAACAGCAAGGCCTCAGGTGATGGACTCCTGCCCTCCTGCACATGCCAGTCTTGGGGTGAACAAGCTGCTTTGGTCCTTGGCAGCTCTGTGACTTCAGGCAACTTGCCCTCTAAGTCTCGGTTTCTCCATTTAAAAATGGAGATAACAACTGTTCCCCCCTTATAGGATTAGGTGAGGTGGTTCATGAACAGTGGACCCTGGAACTTCATAAATTGAGCTATTAAATTTATCATCAGCCAATGGTTCTCTCCATCCTTAAATAAACAAAATCCTGCTGCTTTATGCCAGGTGAGGAGTAGCTTGAGTGCAAACTGGCCCTTGCAGCTTGAGGGGTTGCGTCCAGGAAACTGCTTACTGTCCCGAACTTCCGGGCCACACGGAGCCTCCCTCCAAGCCCAGGGGTAGGGGGTGCCCTCCTCGAGGTCCCTAGGGGCCCCCAGGGTCTGCCCCAGCAACTGTCTTGAAGGCCTGGGGCCTTTAGGTCAGACCTACCTGACATCCTAAGTTTTGAGAGAAGTGGTAGGAAGAAACGATTTAATTTATTCGAATGATGATCACTGGGCACTTTCTCTGCTGGTCTTTGGAAAGGAGCCGGCCACAGACACCTGGGGCTCAGGCTCGCTGCAGGCGGGGGTCGCAGGCCCTCGTGTTTTGGAAAGAAGGAGGGAAGAGGCATCTGCTGGGATTCTCTCAGGAGCCAGGGATGGAAACCCCTGTTTGATGGCCTCATGCCCCGGACGGCTGAAAGGCCCCTTGGCACGGAGATTTCTCTGCCATCTCTTACCTGTAGTTGTTCCGGCTGCATTCTCGGGGGGCCTGGCCTCGTGCCGTGGTGAAGGGGTGTCCCTCCGCAGGGGGTACGTCACGGCACCTTCTTCTCCCCAGTGTTCCCGGCGGAAGTGTGGGGACCGGCTCTTTAGACCAGCCAGGGCCACGTGCCTGTCCTAAACAATTGCCACGTCCACGGTTCGGAAGCCAAAAGGCACTGCTGGGAAATACATGGGTCAAAGGAGAAATTGTCATGGGAATCATGGAATACTTAAAACTATGCGAGGTGAAAAGGCAACATGAGACCTAGTGGGATGCAGCTAAATAGGGGTTTAGAAGGAAATGTGTATCTTTAAATGCGTACCTTAGAAGAAAAGAAAGATTGAAAATTAATGAACTGGATCTTCAAGTCAAGATACTAGAAAAAGGAACAGCAAAGTAAACCCAAGAAAAAAGAAGGGAATGATAACAGGGATAATAAAGCAAGAGCAGGAATTAAGGTAGAAAACAAAGAAACAAGTGAGCAGAAAAACAAACCCAGAAGATGTCCACATCTTAAATAAAAAGTAAGTAAATTAGTAAAATATGAATTTAAAATACATCATGTCCAAATATTGCATGACCTCAGCAATATGAAGTAATTAGAAGAAGCCAACGGACAGAGCCAAATCTAGGATATGGTATAGGTTACCAGGGGCTGGGGTAGTGGTAGGGAATGATCTGGTAGGACTTATATTGTACAGTTCCTATTTGGGTTGATTGTAAAGTTTTGGTGATGAACGGTGGTGATGGTAGCACAACATTGTGAATATATAATTGATAGCCTGAATTATGTATTTGAATGTGGTTAAAAGGGGAAATTATAGGTTGTATAGATGGAACTAGAATAAAAATTTTTTAAAAAGCAACATATGACTTTACAACACAGGGGACCTTGTTGGCCTATGGTTAATAGCACGATTATAAAAATATTATAAAAATATTCTTTAAGGAACTGTAACAAGCGTACCACAAGTTGACCCTAAGAATTTATATGGAAGAGTAAAAAGCCAAGAATGGCCACAACAGTTTGGAAGACGAGGGAGGGGAGTCTCAGCACCTTCACTAGAAAACTGTGGTCATAACACAGTGTGATGATGGTGAGGGGTTGACGGGGGGAGTGGGGGCACGTAGAGAACAGACCCGCAAATCTAAGGGAGCTTGGCTGACAACCAGATGCAACTTGTAAACAAATGGGGTTGGGACAACTGGCTGTCTATAAGAGATCTCTAGCTCATACCGTATGCAAAAATTGATTCAGATGAGCTAAAGGCTTAAATATGAAAATGTTTAGAAGAAAATATAAATGAATATCTTTTTGATATTTTGGGATTTTTTAAGACCTAAAAAATATAAATCAAAAGGAGAAAGATGGATAAATTTGTCTATGGAAAAATTAAGAATGTCTCTATAACGAAAACGTAAACGAAGTTAAAATATAAACTGTACAGGTGGGAAACTAAAACTTCAAGGGATAAAATGACAGAGTCATGTCTGTAATTTGTAAAGGACTGCGTGAGAGTGACCCAGTCCCCGGCCATGGCCTGCCTGCATTTTCGTACCACCTGGTGTACCTGACCCTGCTGGGTCTCCATCTCCTCTTCTGTGCAGTGGGGAAACAGACTTGTTGAAAAACAGCTTTGCTGAGATAAATTGGCCCATGAAAGTGTCCAGTTCAGTGGATTTTAGTGTGTGCATTAGGACCTGCCATCGCCCCACGAAGAAACCCTGTGGGCGTCAGCTGTCACCTCACTGGCCCTCACCCCCCATCCCAGCCCCAAGCGACCCTGGCCTGCCTCTGGCCCTGTGGGTTTGCATGTCCTGGACATTGGGTGTGGTGCAGTCGTACACTGTGTGGTGCTTTGTGTCTTGGCTTCTCAGGCTCAGTCCAGTGTTTGAAGGCTCAGTCCCTTCGGGCAGCCAGTTCTAGAGAGGACGAGATGGCATCACACGAGCAGAGGGCCTGGCACTGACAGGTGCTTCATGACGTCTCCCGCCCTCATGGGAAATTGGGGTCCAGCAGTGATGATGATAAACGGACCCTCGTTTTCATCCAGGCTTTCACCAAGAGTGCTGCGGGGGGGCTGAGCCGTGTACCCCGGTGTATCGTGTCTGTGGTTTCGATCCGTGCTGGTGAGACCAGGCCCGCTGAACGCAGGATCTCTCGAAGCTGCTCTTTCTGTTGAAGGTGGCCCACTGACTAGGTGGGCTTCGACTGGGTTCCTGCTGTCCTTTATGAGCAGGATGAAGTCCAGCCACAGAGAGCGGGAAGTTGGAAGCTAACGGAACGCGGAGGAGGGAGGAGGAGGCACCGCCGTGTGCGTTGCCATGTGACGGGGAAGCCGAGGGACCCCAGGACCCCACCCCGGGAGGAAGTCGGCCTTCCGGACCCCGAAACCATGAGCCAATAAGTTCCCAGGAAACAAAGACAAATGGTGATACGACCAGTCTGCCTGTCCCCCTAAATCCAAGTCCTGCTGCCCTCATCGCGGCTCTGGAAATAGGCCGTGATGGCGTCAGAGCTGGGTCACGCCCAGCTGGGGCATGAACTCGAAAACAGACACAGAAGCTGCAGAGGCGGCCAGGCCCCGGCCAGACCGAGCGAAGCCCCCGTGACTGCCCGTCTGTCCGTGCGTCCTCTTCCTGGGCTCCCCTGGCCAGGACCCGGCGCTCTGGTGGGTGGGCCCCGCTTTCCCCAGCCACCTGTTCAGGCCTTCTCTTGACCGTGCGATGCAGTTGTATGCCTGTAACCTGCGTCGTCAGCTCTCAAAGGACCGTGACTGAACGGCAGCACAGAAATACAAGTAACTGCAGTGACAGGACCGCTACGGGACAGTCACCTGTAGCCCCAGCCAGCTACCTCGAGAAATAGAGTGAGCAATTTATTTTTCCCACACCCTGACCGTCAAAGTTGGAGGATATGAGAAACGTGTTTGCCACTGAGGCTTTTGGAGGGAATAAATGATGAAAAGCAACCAATTTAAAATTTCCTATCTTTTATTACAAAACAAAACCCAGGGTTGTCTAGGCAGAATTCAAATTTTTCCCAAGGGAAATTAAAGAATATTAAAAATAGAATGTGGTTTGTAAGATCCAGGGAGTGGTTCGTTCGGGAGTGAATCACCTTCCCAGGGAGCACCTGGAGATCATTTAGGATTTTCCGCGGTGTGGATTGGGAGGCGAGAAGGCCCCTTCTGTGTGGAGATTTTGTGGGGTCTCAGCTCTGCTGGGGCCGGCGAGGGCCGTGTGGCCTCAGGGATGTCCCATGATTTGGGGTTGACGCCAACTGGAGTGTTTTTATTCACCGTCACCGCTGTGGACTGAACTGTGTCGCCCCAGTCCCGCGGAGCCAACCCCATTTGGAAATGGGATCTGTGAAGATGGGATTCGTCATGATGAGGACGTCCAGAGCAGGGGGGATTCTGATCCCACGTGACTGGGGTCCTTGGGAGAAGAGGAAGTTTGGGCACAGCTGGTGAGGAGCAGATGAGAGCCGGCGGTGGAGGCTGAGTGGTGCACGGATAGTGGCCCAGCCGCTGCCGGAGCCTAGGAGCGGGCACGGCCGGCCGCTCCCGGCTGGTGAGGGAGCTGGTTCCTGTGGCCTTAAGCTGCCCGGTGTGTGGTCCTCTGTGGCAGCTGCCCTGGGGCACCAAGAAAAACCCGTGGTAAACGTAAGGACGGGCCGCTGTTTGGGCCCTAGTCGATCCGGCCGAGGACTGAGAGCTGCGCTGCTTTGTTGCCGCGGGACTGGGTGCAGCTCCCTCGGTGCAGCCTTCTCGGCCTAGAGCGAGGCCTTCTGTCTTGGGTGAAACGTTGAAAACTGCCGCCGTCTGCTCTTGCACTGTTTAGTTAGCTCTTTAATAAATGAAACCTTAATCCGTGTACAATTTCTTAAAGCCTTTATGTCAGTATTTTAAAAAGCTATTTCCCTTGGCAAAGAATCCGTCTTGTTTCCCTGTGTTCAGCCAAATGAGAAAGACCGTCAGCTGGGACTTCTGCTGGCCGGTGCTTGGACTTCTTCCCCGTCCACAGAGAGGACAGAAAGCCGGGCCCACATGTCGTGGGCCCTCAGGGGACGTGTTGAATCAGAGTAGACGGGACTGGACGTGCAGCTGGTTCGGGGGCAGTGGGTGGGAGCTTGGGCCCCGCCGGCTCTGACGCTAACCAGCTGGTGACCGTGGGCAGTGCCCGCCCCTGTCCAGGCCTCTGTTTTCCCGTCTGTGCAGTGGGTCAGTTGGGTGGATGCCTCCCAGCTCCGCTCCTGTGGTTGTCATATTCCCGATGCCCTGTGCCCTCCCACGAGCTGCCCACGGGGGTCAGGGCAGGGGCTTGGGAGGAGGAGGCAGCTGGTGTTCCCGCCTCAGGGAGCTGAGCTGGGTGAGGGGCCGACGTGGCCCTAGAGGGAGGCAGGGAGGGGGGGAAGTGGGAGGGGGCCTCACCTTGCCAAAGGCCCTTTCTGGTCCGTGGGCTGTGCAGCCGCCGACACCACGTGGGGGCTCCGAGGAGGCAGGTGTGGCTCAGCACATGACCTTTCTGACCACTGGAACTTTCTAGTTGGGTCAGGGCTTTTCGTCGGGGGTGGCGCGTGCCCTGCCTCTGGAGGACGCCAGGTGGAGACCAGGTGGCCACCTGGGGAAAGGATTCCCACATTGGGGGATGGACGTTGAGACGTCTTTTGGTTTTGGACTCACAGTGTTTGGAAGCTTTTCCAAATACAAGTGTCTCTGGTTCTGAAAGTGCAGATGAAACTGATAACTACCATGAGCTCCGACTGCTTCCTGTCAGGGTGTCTAAACAACCCAGCACAACACACAACAGACAGGGCCAAGTGCCGGCTGGGACGCACAGTGATGGGAAGTCTCCCACATTGCTGGGGGAGGCAAAACAGTGCAGACGATTTGGAAAAGTTTGTTGGTTTGTTATAAAACTAACCATATACCTGCCCCATGGACCAGCAATCCCATCCCCGTGTCTTTACCCAAGATAATGAAAGGCTGGCTGTGTTCACCTAAGAACCTGTTTGTGAATGCTGACAGTGGTTTCGTTCATAATTGCCCCAAGCTGGCAACAACCCAAGTGTCTCCAAACAGGCAAATGGATAAAAACACTGGGCGTCCTCCAGCAGAAGTCCATCAGCAAGTAAAGGAACGATTGCTGACATGCAGTAACGGGGATGAGGCTCAAAAAACAGAAGGTAACTGAAGATGGAGGTGTCCCCTGGACTCTATTTCCATGATATTCTGGAAGAGGCAAAGTGATAAGAACAGAAAAGAGGTGAGCCGCTGCCGGCTCAGGGCTTGGGGGCCAGCTTGACTACACAGGGGTGTCATGAACTTTTTTTCTGGGGGTGGAGGTTGGTGGAAATTTGTTTCCCGATTGTGGTGGTGGGTATATGTAACTGTGTGCATTTGTCTGCTTTGCGTGGAGCCGTGCATCGCTGTGTGTGAATCAACAGTAAGGCAAACAACAACAACAACCAAAAGAAAGAAGTGGCGGGAGGCCCGGCCTCCCCCTGACAGCCCTCCCTCCTGGGAGCTGTGGGGCACCCTCACTGGGGCTTCTCAGCCTCCGCCTGCCCCGTGAGCCCTGCGCGTGCCTCGGGTGCAATTTTTATTTCCCCGAGAAAATCCATACCTCCCCCTCTGCAGGGGCCTTGGAGAAAGTGTCTGAAGGGGAACTGGAAAGATGAGAAAGCTCGTTCGTCCCACAAGCTGATGGCCTGTGGGTGCTGGGGCTTTGGAGGGCCCTGACCTGCAGCTGAGGTGGAAGCAGACAGGGGCGGGGGCCGCCTGGGGGAGTGGGGGGCTGCCTGGATGGAAAGTTCTGGGGCTTCTGAGCCGGGCAGTGCATCTCAGCCCAGCGATGTCCGGGAGCGAGCCGAACAAGCTGGTAATGACAAGGGGAGCCAAGGTCTGCAGTGGGGGGCGTTCCAGGCTCACTGTGTACCTGGGTCCAGGGTGATTGACTGTTTCTTCCTGGCGTCTTTTTTTTAAAAATTATTGGTGGTGGTGTTGGAACAGTTAACATGTTCATAGAGCAGTGTACCCCAAAACACAAAGGGGTGTCAAAGAGAAGTTGGCTTCTTTTGTAGCAGATGCAGCCAGCACCTGCCCATGTACCTGCACACTCAACACTTCAGTTCAGTGCCACCCACCTGCCCAAGCACCCACCTACCACCTGCCCACCCACCCAGCCACCCATGCATCCAGGAGAGAAGTGTTTGATTGTTCACTCACTGAGCGTTTTCTGCCAGGAGCTGGTCCAATGGGCCCCCCAGATGCACAGACAGCTGCAGGGCCAGCAGAGTCGGGTAAAAACAGGAGTAACCCCCTCCCCCCGATAAAGGGAGCAGACAACAACTGCAAGGGGCTGCAAAAGCAGGGAACACACCCCCCTAGAAAGCAGCCGCAGAACAGGGTGCGTAGGGTGCCCCGTGAGCATGGGGTGGGGGTCCTGCATCTGCTCCGGTGAAAAGGCCAGTCGCCCACTGGGTCACGGAGGTCATTTGGGGTGGGTGTGAGTTGTACAATTCGGTGGGACTTTCAGTTTCCACGGTTTTATGTTTACGTGTGATTTGAAGTTTTTATAACTAACACATGTTATTTTAATTGTTTTACTTTTGGTCTAATTTGTCTGATATTAATATAGCTACACCTGCTTTTTTCTGGTTGTTGTTTGTGTGAAATATCTTTTTCCAACCTTTCACTTTCAGTCTATTTTTGTCCTTTTGTGTCTAAAGTGAGTTTCTTGTAGACAGCATATAAATGGGTCCTGTTTTTTAATCCATTCTGCCAGTCTGTATCTTTTTATTGGGGAATTCAATCCATTTACATTTAGTGTTATTACTGTAAGGGCAGTACTTTCTACTACCATTTTGTCTTTTGGAATTTGGATATGTCATATCTTTTTTTTTCCCCTCTCCTTTTACCTTTCCTGATAATCTTCATTTCTGCACTCTTCTCCAACTCTCTCTCTCCTGTCTTTTCCTATCAGCCTGTAGCACTCCCTTTAGTATTTCTTGTAGCACTGGTCTCTTATTCACAAACTCTCTCAGTGTCTGTTTGTCTGAAAATGTTTTAATCTCTCCCTCATTTTTGAAGGAAACTTTTGCCGGATATAGAATTCTTGGTTGGCAGTTTTTCTCTTTCAGTATCTTAAATATATCATGCCACTGTCTTTTTGTCTCCATGGTTTCTGCGGAGAAATCTGTATATAGTCTTATCTACCTTCCCTTGTATGTGATGGATCGCTTTTCTCTTGCTGCTTTCAGAATTCTCTCTTTGTCTTTGACATTGGACAATCTGATCAATGAGTGTCTTGGAGTAGGTCTATTGGGATCTATTCTCTTTGGAATACACTGTTCTTGAATCTCTAATTTTCTGTCTTTTATAAGAGTTGGGAAATTTTCAGTGAATATGTCTTCTATTACTTTTTCTGCCCCCTTTCCCCTCTCTTCTCCTTCTGGGACACCCATAACACATATATTTGTGCGTTTCATGTTGTCACTCAGCTCCCTAAGACCCTGCTCATATTTTTCCATTTTTTTCACATCTGTTCTTTTGTGTGTATGAATTCGAATGACCTGTCTTCCAGTTCACTGATCCTTTCTTCTGCCTGTTCAAATCTACTGTTGTGTCCCTCCATTGTGTTTTTCATCTCCTCCATTGTGGCCTTCATTCCCATGAGTTCTGCCATTTGTTTTTTTAAGTTTATGAATTCTTCTTTATGGTCATCCAGTGTCTTCTTTATATTCTTCAGCTCTTTTGCTATATCTTCCTTCATTTCATTGAATTTATTTAGCATTAGTTGCCTCCACTCCTGTGTCTCAGCTGAGCTATTAGTTTGTTCCTTTGGCTGGTCCATGTTTTCGTGTTTCCTGGTATGGCTTGTTATCTTAAGTTGTCTAGGCATCTGATTTTCTTGATTAGTTTATTTTGGAGCTTGTTTTCTATCTTTTACCTAGGGGTTTTCTTGTTAGTTGGCTTTGTTCTCTGGCCTCTGTTACTCAGTTCAACTTATTCTAGACCTCTAACTTAGGTTCTATTTAGTTGATCAGAATTTTTCCCCTCTTGTTTTTTCTGTTTCTTGCTCTGCCTCTATGTAACCTTTTTGTGAGTGGGTCTCCTCAGATATGGTCGACCCTAGTCAGATTTTCCCAGTCTAGTGAGGCCCAGGTCTCACTGGGAGGGTATGGAGTTTTCCTGAGAATGAGACCCTCCTATGAGGCCTTTAGAATTGGTGCTTTTCCTGTCCTGTCCAGCAGGTGGCACTGGCCAGCCCACAGCTCCCCCACCAGTGTAAGGAGGTGTGGAGACTTTAGTTCTCCTGGTGACTCTGATCCTGTCAGGGGCGTGGCTGACTGAAGCTGGAATCTGAATTCCAGCCCCTGGGGTCTGAATTCTCAGAAGGAGGACTGCCAGTTGAGCTGGGCCTCCCTCCACTCTCCCAATCCTCAGAACTCCAGTTGTCTCTCAGGGGCACTATTACCTTCTCCTCTCTCCTCTTTGGGGCCTCTCCAGGTAGATTCCTTGGTCAGCCTGATTTGCCAATTAAAGATGGGGCTGGAGGCCTTCAGTAGTGAATACGGAATTCAAAGACACTGTGGGTACTCTGTCTCCCCCAAGCCCAGCCTAGTCCCTCAACCTGGGCTTTCCAATAGAAAATAACCACATATATTACTTTTAGATTAAAAAAAAAAAAATAGAAAAGAAATCAAGAAAAAGAAAAAAGGGAAAAAAAAAAAAGAGTCTCTTTTAAAAGTCTTTCCCCAGCCTGGAAGTTTTGTCGGTGTCAGAGCATTTAAAGATATGCTTTGTGCTATTGTCTGATAATTACTCTCCAACTGCTTCAGTTCCACCCCTGCCAGGGGCTATTGAAATGCAAAAAGTAAGGAATCAGTGAGAAGCCAGAAGGGACAGAATATAGGGGGGAAAAAATGGCTTTTTTCAAGCCTGGGAATGGGTTCCCGCTTTTATGTGCCCCCCCTTCTCAGAGCCCAGCCCTTCTTAAGCACCCCAGCTCCCAAAATTAGTTAATTTAATTAACTCTGCAGTTGAGGCTGGGTTGAGCCCCTCTTCTTGCCCTCAGCAGATTGCTGTTTTTTTTGTTTTTTTTACCCTTTCAGGGAGCCGGCAGCAAGACAGTCTGTGAGGTCTGGGTGGGGAGGGGTGCCAGACCCCTGGTCCGGGGAACTTACTATGTTTGCTGCGATCTCAGCTTTTCCTCCAATTCCAAACTTGCCTCCAATGTGTGACTGGTTACTGGAGACCCCGAAAACACTGTTTCGTATAGTTCTTGGTAATTGCCAGCTGCTCTAGGGGAGAGACGAAATTCTGCAACTCACCATTCCACCATCTTGCCCCGCCCCTCACATTTTATTTTTATAATCATAAAAAAAAATGAAAAGGGAAAAGAAGGAAGAATGCGTGTAGCTGTTGTGTCTTGGGGGGTCTTGCAGCGCCTGGAGGCCCCCGAGCCCCCGAGGTGAGTCCAGGAAGGGCGACTTGAGGTGGGTTTTGCCAGGGAAAGAGAGGGGAGGCGGGCGGGGAGGATGGGGTGCAGCGCGGGGCTGGGGTCCCGAGGAAAGCTGGCGAGGTGGGGCCGCTGGAGGCGCTCCCAGCCGGCTCCTCTGGGGGGCAGCAGAGGCCGCGGAAAGCTCTCGCCGCGTGGCTGGGCGCTGGGCGCTGGGCGCTGGGCATGGAACTGGGCGCTGGGTGCGGGGCATGGAACTGGGAGCTGGGATGTTGGGAGCTGAGTGCTGGGAGATGGAGCTGGCCTCGCTCTCCTCACCCCTGCCAGGAACAGGTGCCCTTCCTCCTTCCCTTGGGTGGAGCTGACCCTGCTGCCCACCGAGAAACCCTGCACCTCCCTGGAGGCCAGGAGCCGGTTCATTCTGTCTGGATCCCTGTGTCCTGTTCACCCTAAGCCCCCTCTCTTCCCGTCTCTTTCCAGGGAGACCCTCAGTAAACCGCGGTGTGGAGGCGGGAAGGACACCTCTGACCCCACCGTCCAACCCCCCAGCCAGCTCCAGGTCCAGTTCAAGCCCCCTCCTCCAGGGAGCCTTCCAGGCTGCTCTGTTGATGACGGTGCCCCCTTGCCCAGGGGCCCAGCTTGTCTGCAGGGTGACTCGGCGATTGGCCCCACAGCCCCCCAGGACACCCGCCATGCCACTTCGCTGCTGTGGTTTTGCATCACTTTTCTTCTGCTGCAGGTGCCAGCCTGGCCGCGGCCTCGGGGCTGGGGTTCTGTCCCAACAGGCACCTGGTGAGGGCTGGATGGCCTGTGGCCACAGGTGAGCCGCGCCTCGGCTCTGCAGCTGCTGGAACCCTCCCTGGGGTCACTCCCTGGGGCCCTGGTAAAGCCACCTCCCACGGGCACTGGAGGGACCTTGTCCTCCATATCGTTTCCTGGTGGTTCCTTTGGAAGTTGCCTGGGGCCCCCAGAGCAGGCACAAGCCTGCCCCCCCACCCCCCAGGCCTTCCCTAAAGAAGCCTGGAGTGACTCTGGGTCCCTGGGCCTCTGGCAGACCTCGGGCAAGTCCCTGGGCTGTAGGGGAAGTGCCGGCCGGTGGACGGGCCTCTCTGGTGGGCGCCTCGGGGCCAGCACCCTAGCTTGTCCCTGGAACACACTGGCAGGGAAGGTTGTGGGGTCCATCGTGCCCCCAAAGAGCAGCTAAAGTCCTAGTCCCAGACCCCAGAGCGCAACCTCACGGGGATGGAATCAGGCACGGCTGGAGCTGGGCACCCTGCTCCAAGGCACCGGGGGTCCTGGAGAGAAGGGGGGATTGGGGTGCAGACAGAGGCAAGGGGAGAACGCCTGGGTGGGTGGGAGCCGCAGCCAGGAGCCAGGGCAGGGACAGGGGGCAGAGCCTCCCCTGCAGCCTTCACAGGGAGCCCGGACCCCCGACCCCTGGATTTTGGACTTCGGCCTTCAGAACCATGAGACAGTCAATTCCTATTGTTCTGAGCCAGGCAGGGAGCACAGTTTTCAGAGTCCTCTCTTTCCCCTGCCGTGTTCCAGGGCAGACACGGCTCACCTGCCTCAGCCCTGCAGGCGGCTCCCGTGGGTCTGAGCTGGACCTGGAGCCCATCGCTGAGGGGTCCCTGGGCGGACGGCCCTCTCCTGCCCGCTGGGGGGTCCCTGGGCGGGCGGCCCTCTCCTGCCCACTGGGGGGTCCCTGGGTGGATGGCCCTCTCCTGCCCACTGGGGGGTCCCTGGGTGGGTGGCCCTCTCCTGCCTGCTGGGGGGTCCCTGGGCTGACGGCCCTCTCCTGCCTGCTGGGGGGTCCCTGGGTGGGTGGCCCTCTCCTGCCCGCTGGGGGGTCCCTGGGCGGACAGCCCTCTCCTGCCCGCTGGGGGGTCCCTGGGTGGACGGCCCTCTCCTGCCCGCTGGGGGGTCCCTGGGTGGGCGGCCTGCTCCTGCCTGCTGGGGGGTCCCTGGCTCCCTGCCCGTGGCAGTTTCCTGATCAGCACAGCCCAACGTCCCTCCTGTCATTTGCGAGTTCTTTGCTTTCCCCGCGGCCCCCTTTGCCGGCCCCTGCATCGCCACTGAGGGCAGGACACCAGCTTCTGGCCGCTTCTGTTGGCCCATGAGGGAAGGCCAGGCAGCCCCTTCCTGCCCCGAGGCAGCCCAGAGGCCCAGTCATGCTGGATTCTTACGGACTGTGACGTTGGGGACACACATGTTCCAGGCTCCCGGGAAGGAGTGGCGGCCCCAGGTAGAGGGGCTGGAGGGGCTGCTCCTTAGTCCGTGGTCGCTGTCAGGTCCTTTGTGACAGCCTTGCAGTTACCCCCCAAGGGAGGCTTCCCCCCCACTGCTTGGATGGAGGGAGACCCTAGGCCCAGGGAGGGTGCCCTGGACATGGGGCTGGGCTGGGCTGGGGGATGTGGGAGGAGGGCTGCCCTCGTCAGGGGCGGCACGGTGGGTCCTGGCTTTGTGGCGAGCGGCCTGGGCTTGAGCACAGGTGAGGAGGCAGGTGAGGCAGGTGAGGCAGATGAGGCAGGTAGGAGGCAGGTGAGGGAGGCGCGGGTGTGGACGGGCGGGCAGGAGGGCAGGGTTCTGACGGGCACCTGCACGTCTCCTTGGAGAGCAGGTCTGACTCCGCCGCGGGGAAAGCGGCCGGCCTGCCCCTGCATTCAGGGGCCTCCCTGTCTCGGCCGCCCCCGGGCCTGCCCTCCTCTCCCTGCCGCCCCCAGCCCGGAGCTGGTCCCTCCGCATCCAGTCCCCAAAGGCTCGTCCCGGGGGCAGGGTCCCCCCAACCCAGAGCAGAGGCGGGAGCGGGCGGCTTTACAGGTTGAACCCCACGAGGCCCTGGCCGTGGCCGGGCTGCCCGGGCGGCTCCTCTGTTCGGCCTCGGCTCGCGGGCTGCGCTCTGCTCATGGGCGGAAGGTCAGTTCGATTGGGCCGGGTTATCCGTTTGTGCCCGGATCTGCCAAGCGTCGCCGGTGGGACGCGAGGTCTGTCGTGACGACGGGATGGTTTCACGAGGGCCCCCCGCGAGCACCCGGGCCCCTCCGGCGGAGGGCTGGGGGGCCGTGTGGGAGGGAGGTGGTCGGCTTGGGGGGCTGAGGCTCCCGCGGGGTGTCCAGAGCCCTGGGTTCTCATCCCGGCGCTGCTCTCGGGGCCTTACTTCTACTGGAGTCGCAGGGCCTGCTTCTGGGGGCCCCTCAGTCAGGAGACCCCACAGAGCCCACGGCCCCAGCCTCAGGTTCCCAGCGACGTCTTCTCCTGCCCCCTCCCAGGGCGGGTTTCCCACATGTGCGCCCCGACGCCGAGGTCCTGGGCAGGTGACCTCCAAGAGGGAGGCAGCTGACAAGGGGCGTGTCTTCCGCTGGTCGTCCTGGGGTCACCTGGGGCCCCTGGGACAGAGTGGGACGCGCCTCCGTGCCCACCCGAGGGAGGGTGCAGGGGTCGTGCGCCATGTCTGCTGGCACTGGCAGAAAGCCCTGTCCCTGGGTTATCTCCACTCGTCCCCCTGGGGTGCTTCACGAACGGGGAAACTGAGCTTCAGACAGGCTTGACTGTGTCAGGGCCCAAAGTACTGAGGTCAGGAAGCCTGCCTGGGGTCCTCATGCTGGGTGAGGGGCTGCAACCCCCCCACCATGGCCCTGCAGATGGGACGACCATTGCCTGGCAGCTGTACGTGCCCCCGGCTGGGGGCTCCGCACGGGCAGGGCATGTCCTGTCTCAGTACGTTCTGGGCACGTGGCCGCAGGGCCCCTCTCCCCTCCAGCCATGCCCCGTCCGGCCTGCTGGCCATGGGGGTTGCGTCTGGCACCTGTGAGGGGTGTGGGCCGGGGCACCCTGCTGGCTTTCCTCGTCCACCCGCGTCCGCTCCGCCGAACTGTGCCCATTTGCTGCCTCCTCGTCCTGCGCCCCGCCGCCTCCCTTCCCACCTTTTCCTGCCTGTCGGCCAAGTCCAGTCCCCCAGGGCTCCGCTTCATCAACCGGTTCCTCTTTCTCATCGCTGTAATTTCTCGTTTGTGGGCTGAGCTGCACCTGGGGCTCTCGGAAATCCGCTGACTTTCTTGCAGCTGAATTTCTCCAGCGTCCTGTGCTCTCGCTGCTCCTGTGGTGCCGGAGGAGACGGCAGGTGCAGCGCCGGGCGAGGGTGGCCTCGGAGGGGCTCCGCGGGTGCACCCTCGACGCAAGGGGATGCGGACGACTCGCTGCTCCCTGGCAGCGGCACTGGAGGTGGCCTGTGGTCGCCCCGACCAGCTCGAGCAGCAGGCACAGTGGGCCGATGCCCCCTCTCAGCTGGACAGAAGGTCGCAGGGACTGTCCACCCGTCTGTCCATCCATCCTTCCCAGTCACTGTAGAACAGAAAGATCAACCAGATGGCCTCGGAGTCCTGGGGCCGACGCCATGGGGCACCGCGGACCAGGCGGCTGAAAGCAGCGGGGATTGCGTCTCTCACCTGCCGGGACCCCCACCCCAGGCCAGGGTCGGGGGGCCGGGCTCCTCTGTGGGCCCAGGGGGTGGGGCGGGTAGGGGGTGTGTCCTGCCCGGTGGGGGTGGGGGGCACGAGTCACCCCGTAACACAGACTCCCTCCTCCCTCCCTCCTCCCTCCCCCTGCTCCCCTCCTCCCTCCCTCCTCCCTCCTCCCTCCCCCTCCTCCCCTCCTCTCTCCCTCCTCCTCCTCCCTCCTCCATCCCCCCTCCTCCCTCCCCCTCCTCCCTTCCTCCTCCCTCCCTTCATCCTCCCTCCTCCCTCCCCCTCCTCCCTCCCTCCTCCCTCCCTCCTCCCTCCCCCTCCTCCCTCCTCTCTCTCCCTCCTCCCTCCTCTCTCCCTCCTCCCTCCTCTCTCCCTCCTCCCTCCCTCCTCCCTCTCTCCTCCCTCCCTCCTCCCTCCTCCCTCCTCCCTCCTCCCACTCATCCAAGTGCTGTCACACGCCCAGGTCAGTTTGGCAGCATGTTGGGGGTGGGTATATGGTCCCTGCTCCTCAGGCAGATGGAAACAGACACACACACATGTGCAATTTGTGCTCAGGAGGATGAGAGGGTGAAACTGGGGACCGATTTGGACTGGGGACCCTGGGACGTGTCCGATGGTGAGACATGGCAGCTGGGAGTGAGGATGGAGGAGAGGCCAGAGGAGGGCGGGGGCCTGGAGGGGCGTTGGTGACGCAGAGACCAGGGCACTCACGGGTCGGGTCGCTGCTCACTAACCCCTCATGTGCCCGGGCCCAGGATGGGCCTCGGAGCGGGGAGCGGGGGGAAGGGTGTCCCCAGCCTTGTTCCTGTGCCGGGGTGCTCACAGGGGGCCCCCCATCCACACCTCCCTCCCCCACCAGATCCCAGCACCCCCAGAGCTCCCTCATCCGGGTTAGGGAGCCTGGAAGGAAAGCGCAAGTCAGAAGCAGGAGGGTGTTGGGGGAAACATCAGCTTCTTTCCTGAAATGATCTTGTAATTCATCAGCTTAGACTCCCCACCATGGGGCAGGCGCCTCTCCCAGGCACACCCTTCAGGGTCTCAACGCCTTACTCGGATTATCACCCCCCAGACAAGCCACACGCTCACTGCAAGTTCACTCATGAGTTTTAATCTCTAAACGCCTCCTGGCCGCTATGGGCCCTTCCCGGGTCAGCCGGGGGGAAGCAGCCGTGCTCATCTGGAAGCTTCCAGGCGCAGCCGCTCCCCTCATCGGACGTCTCCTTGTGTGGTCTACGCGGGAAGGGACAGCGGAGAGCAGGTCTCCGGGGAGAAAGGGCCTTGATGGGGGCGGGAAGGGTGCCTGGGGTGCGGAGGGCGGTGCTGGGTGCCTTTATCCGCTTCCTGGGGACTTAAGTCCCCGTGGTCTCTCCACCCTGTCAGAGGGAGGGCGCGGGGGAGGCAATAGGGCCGCAGCCAAGCCGCTTCCAGATGGGCCACTGCACTGCCCCCCGCCTCCTGCCCAGGTTTGTGCCACGCTCGCTGGCTGGGGCAGGGGTCTGCAGCGGGCTGTGGGGGGCTCCGGCTGGTGGGGTTTGCGTGTGGGGCAGGGGGCAGTGGGAGGAGCAGGGCACGCCAGCAAGCCCCTGCAGACGGCGCCAGCCACCCGGGAACGACACGGGGGTCGGCTGCTCTGCGGAGTGACAGTCTCGGGGTGAACCGTGACCACCAAGGTGACATGCACAGGCCTGAGCCCCAGGACCTCAGATGGGCCCTTCTGTGGACATGGGCTCTTTGCCAATGGAATTGGCTGGTGTTCCCAAAAGAAGAGGAGGCGCAGGGGATGGAACCATGGGACGCCAGAGGCAGGGATGGGAGCCCGGCACCCACAAACCAAGGAGCGCCAGAAATGCCCACCTCCAGAGCCAGAATTGGTGGGAAGGGCCTCCCCTGGGGCCTTCCGCGGGCGTAGGACCCCCTCACCTCGAATTTGGACGTCTGGCCTCCAGAGCTGCGAGACTCTAAATTCCGGCCATTTTGAGCCCCCCACCATATGGCGATCTGTCATGGCAGCCGCAGCCAGGAACCTATGACAGGGACGGCTCGATTGAGACCTGACTGCTGAGCAGAGGTGGCCTCAGGAAGTTGAGGGAAAAGCATTCCAGGCAGAGGGAACAGAGAATGCAAAGTCTCTGAGGCAGGAGAGAGCATTTAGGGGAGGAAAGAAGGGCAGCTTGTCGGTGGAGTGTCATGGGCATGGGGTGCACGAAACAAGGTGGATAAGTGGGGGGGGGTGTGTGTGTACGTTCACATCAGGCCTGGGGGACCAAGGTGGGGGGCTCACCTTTATTCCAGGGCCCCAGGGAGGTCACGAGGGAGGGCCTGGATCTGCGTCTCTCGCAGCCTTGTGGGGAGTGGGCGGCTGGGGCTGAGCACCCTGTGACCGGGCCAGGGGAGGCCGGGAGCAGGGTCAGCCGTGGCCTGGGGGTGAGAAGCGGCTGGACCCTGGACTTGCTCCGGAGGAGGGGCAGGGGGAGCCACTGAAGGACGGCTGCCGCCTCAGGAAACGGGAGATTGTTTGCCCTTGAGGCATCTCTGGGTACCTCGGAGGACCGGGGCTTTGCCCATTTCATTGATGGGAAAATGGAGGAACCAGAACTCTGAGGCCTTCAGAAAAACAGAGCGACCAAGAAGAAATGCCAGGTGAGAAACATAGGCACCCGAGCACCGTCCCGAGCCCCAGCGTGCAGGAGCGGGGAGGCTCGGCAGATGGGGACAAGTAGCCCCTGGCCGTGGCTGGATGGGTTATTCCACCACTTAAAAAATAAATCCTTTCTAAAGATAAAGCCATTGCCCAGACCCAGGGCTGTGTCCGTTTGGTTCTAATACATGCACTGGATTTGAGGAGACACCCCCGTCTGGGGGTGCCCGGCCCGGGGGCAGCCTGTGTGACCGCAGACGGCTCCACTTCCTCCCCGATTGGAGGATCCCCAGCACTCCCCCCATCTGAGGAAGCTGTCCCCACGTTACTGCCTCCCCGCCCGCTCTCTGGTGTAGACATGGCTGCAGCTGGAAGTTTGAACTAATAATGAAGCTTCTCTAGATTCTTTACATTCCCGTTTCTTTCCCCGGTGGGAGCCCTGATGTCAAATAAACAGCAATTGGAGAGTGGGGTGGCAGCCCCGGGCTCCTTGGGTCCGGTCAGCCAGGCTTAGCAGATGTTAGACCCAAGGGGAAGGGGTGCTGGGGGGAGGCAGGGCCTGAGGGACGGTGTGGGCACGAGTGCATGGGGACGGGCAGCCCCCCAAGCCTGGGTCCAGGAGGCCGGGGTTGCCCAGGCCTGCAGGGTCGGGTGGACTCTCGGGGCCACCTGCACTGACCGTGTGCCCCCTGGGCTGGTTTGACTCTATTGAGTCCCCCCAAATCCATGTTCTTTAATGCAATCTTGTGGGGGCAGACTCACTAGTCTTTTGATTAGGGTGTGACTTTTTGATTAGGTTGTTTCCATGGAGATGTGACCCACCCAACTGTGGGTGAGACCTTTTGATTAGATCCTTTCCATGGAGTTGAGGCCCCGCCCATTTGGGGTGGGTCTTGATTAGTTCACTGGAGTCCTTAAGAGAGTTCAGGGGCCAACACAGACCCAGACGCTGGGGGATGCAGACAGCAGGACGTTTGGAGATGCTAAGCTAAGAGAGGAAGCCCAGAGTTTGCTCCAGAGAAGCTAAGGGAGGACCCTCAGACGCTTAGAGAGAAACGACCTGGGAAAGAAGCAAGGATGCACAGAGGCGGAGAGAGAGGAGCTAAGAGAAGCCCCGAGACATTTTGGAGAAAGCCATTTTGAAACGAGAGCCTGGAAGCAAAGGACAAACAGATACAACCACGTGCCTTCCCAGCTGACGGGGTGTTGCAGACGCCACTGGCCGTTCTTCAGAGAAGGTGTCCTCTTGTTGATGCCTTCATCTGGGCACTTTTATGGCCTGAAAATTTGTAGCCTAATAAATCCCCTTTATAAAATCCAATCCATTTCTGGTATTCCAAATGCCAGCAGCTTTAGATAGCTGGGACACCCCCCAAACTGGGCTACAATCCAGAATACTTCCTTGTTAGTTCTAAGGTGAACGTGCACACCCCAGTGCACGGGACCCTGGGGAGGACATTTCTAAAGCCCTGCTTTGTGCTCCACCAGGTTGGAGAGACTCTTTGTGGCTAAGCCTGATTCAGTAGAAGCAGTGGGGGGAGGGCTGCTTGGTGGATCACGGGAACTTCACTCAGGTGTCCCCGTGGTCTGACCTCTGGGTTGACAGCAAGACAAGAGGCCCAGGGGTGAGCAGAAGCCTTAGGCTGAGGGTCCCCCCATGTGGGAGACCAGGGTGGGCACCCTGCTTCAGAATCCCAGAGGGCAGCAGGGGCTGGCCCCGCTGCTACCGGGGCAGGACGCCGTGCTTGGAGAGCTTGGGGGCTGGGTTTCTGGGGAGCCATGGTTGGGAAGGGGGAGGGGGTGTCTGCTGTAAGGTCCCGGGCCAGTCCTGGGGAGTACCTTTGGAGGTGCCCTACAGGAAGGGCCCATGGAAACCCAGACTTCAGTCAGAAGGTGCTTGTGGAGCTGGGACTCGGAGCCCAGTGGGCTCGGAAGTTCAGGCCGTGGGCAACTCTCCATGGCACTAAGTCTCAGAGCAGGCAGTCCCAGCCTTGGGTCCTGGCGTGGCGTCTGCAGATCCGTGCGAGTCGTTCGTCGTCTCTACATGGTGGTTTCCTCATTGGCAAGTGCCACGCTCTGAGGGTTCCTGTCAAAATTGAAAATTCTATGTGTAAAGCACCGGCACAAGCCCTGTCGATGGGGTGTTATCATCTAATGAACAACAGACATTTATCCGAGCAGGGACTGTGGGCCGGGGGACTGCAAGGACGGACATGGCCCCATCCTCAGGAGCTTCTGGCCTAGTGTCTCAGACGTCTCATCCGGCAGCCCCAATCCAGTGTGCCCAGTGCCGGGACGGGAAGGAGAGGAGCTGTGGCACCTGGAGGAGGGGGGCTGTCCGGAGAAATTTCCGGGAAGAAGAGCTCGCTCAGCTGAGAACTAAAAGCTGAGTAGACCTTCTTCAGACGTTCAGGAGGTGTGTGGAGAGTGTTTGGGAGGAGGAGGCAGCGCAGACACAGGTTCAGAGGTGAGAGAGAGAGAGGTGTTGATAATGATGGTGAAGATGGTGATGGTGGTGATGGTGATGGTGGTAACAGTGATAATAGTGACGATGATAAAGATGAAACGCAGGAAGCCTGGGGCAAAGCAAGAGAGACTTAAGACCCCTTGGTGACGCTCTGCCCACTTCCGACAGATCATGGGATGGAAGGTTCTGTGAGAAGCAGCCAAGGCAACTGGCCCAACCGGGTTCTGGCCCTGTGCAGCCTGGGTGGGTGTTCACGGCACTCAGGGGTCCGTGCGCCCGGGAGAGAGTACAGAAGAGCCCGGGAGGCTAGCAGGTCAGCAGAAACGGGCTGTCAGGGGTGAAGTGCCTGCCTGGGGGACACTGTGACTGGGGCAAGTGGCCATGAAAGGATGATACAGAGCCAACCTCGTGAGTCCGGCAGCTGGACAATGCCCAGCCCTCCCCAGCTGACCTTCCCCAGCAGAACCCGGCAGGCTCATGAGCTTGGCAAGCACCGGCCCAGGTTTTAATTTGCAGGAGAAGCGACCTTTTATATTTCAGATCACATGAAGTTAATTTGCACTCCAAGTTCAAGAGAGCCTCTGAGAAGGCATGAATGTGATTTCTTAACAGCTGTTCCTGTAGGACTCAACATGACAGAAATGCTGAACAGCAGGGATTCATTTTTAGACAGAGAGAAAAGTACATTCTCTCCCTGGAGCCCGCAAGGATGGTGGCAATCGGAAGGGAAGAGCCTGAGGGGTCACGAGGGCCCATCTCTCAGCTTCTGTGATGTCCCCGACCTGCAGCTGTTCCGTCTCTGTTTGCATACCTCCAGTGACAGAGAGCTCACCACCTCCGGAGCAGCCAAATCTGAGGCTGTGAGAAGGTCTTTGAAGTGTTACTGAAACCTGCTTTTGTTTCGTCGGTTCTGCTCTGCCCTTCCTCCTCCACATGCCAACCCTTCGAGTGTTTGAAGACGGCTCTTCGTTTCCTGGATGAACACCTCGGCTTCCTTGGCCACACCTCCGGGACCTGACGTCCAGGTTCCACCCATCCTGGCCCCTGGGAATGTTCTGGATTGTTGATGTACTGTGAGAGGCACTTGAGGCCAAACACAGAGCTCCTTTCCCCAACTATCCAGCCAAGGTCCCCATCACGTCCCCAGCTGTGCACGCCGCACCCCTGGGGAGACAGCCTGGGGTAGGCTGAGCCTAATCCGGGGCCGGTGGCCTGGTTTTCCTGGTGACCCTGCCCTGGTCACCTGACTCAGGTGGACCAATCAGATCCTCTTTCTCAGACACCTGGAATTGGGAGTTGGGTTAGTTGTGGGTTAGTCATGGGTTAGTGGCTGGTTAGTTGCTGCAAGGGGTCGTCGGGCAACTGTTTTTCCCGTGGAGCCTGGGGAGTCTGGGGTCCGGCTTGTGGAGGGAGGAGAGATGGGCCAGGAGAGAGGGGCTGAGGGGCGTTCTCACCCGGAGCCAGAAGCGATGGGAGCCCCCCCCAGCTGGAAGTCCCCCCAGAGGCAGCGCGGGGGTAGGTGGTTGAGGGGCCCCAATCCCGGCTCCACTTCCAGCCACAACCCTTCCTGGCCTGGGATTCTGCAGCCTCCTTGGGACCCAACGCGGCTCTGCTTCCCCCGTGGCCCCGCAGTGGGGCGATCCCCACCAGCCCCAGATGCCCCCCGCTCTGCCTGCACCCCCATGTTGCTGCCATCTCGCCTGGGCTTCTCTGGGCCTGTGTCTGGGATGTTTATTGGCCTCTTGGCACTTTACCTGGCCAGGTGGGGGGCAGGCCAGGTGGAGCTCCCACAGCCCCTGCGCTCATTGCCCCCGGCCGCCCACGCTCTCCCTGTGGGCAACAACAATCACGTCTGGCTCATCCCTGAGCCCAGCCCAGGCCTGTGGGGTGACTTCCAGAAGGGAACCCCAGGGTGGGACGAGCTCCCCTTCTCTCTCTGCCACCAGGAAACCCTTCGAAGGCCCCATCCAGCTTTGGAGCGGGACAGTCATGGCCCAGGGCTGCTCCTACAGAAAGCAAGGGTGTCCTGGAGCAGGGACTTTCGATAGTTACAGAGATGGATGGATGGAAGGAAGGAAGGAAGGATGGAAGGATGGATGGATGGAAGGAAGGATGGATGGATGGATGGATGATGGTAGAAATAGAGACTAGAGATAGAGATGGATAGATAATAGCTGGGTGATAGATGATAGATTGATAGGTCAGACAGACTGTTACATGATAGATGATTGAAAAATGGTATATAGATACATAGATAGAGATGATTGATAGATTGACCAATATATAGATAGATAGGTGAGAGATAAATGACAGGTGGATGATGGTAGGCAGGAGGACCTTTTCCTTAAGATGCTGTAATGTAGTGAAGCACGTGCTCTCGGGGCTCACTCGGCCTGATGAATTTTTACAAACACACACACCTACGGTGACCACCACCCAGAGCCACACACAGACCCCCCAGCAGGCTCCTCACCTCCCCACCCAGTCAGCATCGTCCCCGCAGATGTCGCCACCGTCCCTCCGTCTTCCGATCAGTTTCGCCGTCTCCAGCCGCGCGGGAGTGGACGCCGCCGTCTGCGGGCTCCGTGTCCGGCTCCTTCCCTCCGCCCTCGTCCGTGAGACGCGCACCGCGGATCCTCTGCCCCGTCGCGTGGGGCCCGGTTGCCCGCTGCCTGCAGATGGGCTTCGGGCTCTGTCCTGTTGGTGCTCTCGGAGGAGCAGCTGTGACCTTGGGGAGCTTCCGGGAGGTGACCAGCCCGTGGAGCGGCCCGTTCGGCTCCCGTCTTCGCTCCGGGAGCTTTGTCAGGGGAAGGGGTGAGGCGTGGGCGCTCGGGGGAAGAGTGGAGAAGGCGGAGCAGAGGCCCGGGCTGAGCTCCGGTCGGGGAAAGCGCGTCTCCCGCCTGCCCCTCTCTCGGGGCCTGGGACGAACCTGGTCCCAGCGGGGCCCCGAGCCTCCCGCTCCCAGCACCCCCCGTTCCAGGGGCCGGGCCTGGTGCACACTCCCCACTCCGGGCCCAGGAAGGGCCGATCAACAGGCGGGAGGGAGACAGATGGGGAGCAGCCCCCCACAGCCCCCCAGAGTGGGTGACGGTCAAACGGGAGGCCCTGCAGGCTGACCGTGCCAAGCCCTGGGTGGTTCTGGCTCCTGGCTTGGACCCTTGGCGTGTCCTCCAGGCTTCAACTTCCTCCTCTGCGGTGGGAACAACGACACCCCAGGTGGCGTCCGTGGAAACTTTAGGGTGCGCATCGGACCCTCACTCAGCGGTGGCTGTCTTGCCCTGTCACCCAGCTCTGGGCTGGTGCCCCTGGGGGCCTCCAGAAGGAGGTGCTGAGGAAAGGGGGTGAGTGGCGGGAGGGGAAGCGAGACAAAGAAGGAGCCAAAGGAGCATTATGGGGGGCCCCGCAATGACGGCCAGGGCTCCAGCCTGCTCTCCCCCGAAGGGCCAACGAGCCAGCCTTCACCCCAGTTCCCAGGCCTGCCCCCAGCACTGTGCCCACCTCACTCAGGTCGAGAGGGCTCTGGGAGCCAGAGATGCCCCCTGCAAAGTCAGGGACGGCAGCTGGACGCCGGAGGGTGTGTTCCTGGGCAGCCAGGCCGAGGGAAGGCGAGTGGGCCGCGAGGGGTGCCTATTTTTGTTCTCTGCGCAGACCACCGATCGCTCCAAAATGCAGCAGCTTAAACAACACCCGCCACTTATTCTGCCAACATTAGCTGCCTGCAGTTTGGGAGGCAGTGGGGAGGCCTCATCTGCATTCCATGGGGGTCCACGGGGGTCCCCTTTCAAGATGGTGCCCTCCAGGCTGGCCAGTGGGTGCTGGCTGAAGGGTGGGCCTCGGGGCCTCTCTGCGTGGCCCCCACATGGCCGGGGCTCCCCCCAGCAGGGCAGCCAGGTTCCCGGGGCAAGCGCATCCCCTGAACGATGGAGCCTCGGAAGCCAGATGGCCTCACATCTGCCATACGCTAGTTGTCAAGGCAACCACAGGGCCTGTCGGGGTTCAAAGAGGACACCGAAGACCCCACCTCTCGATGGGGAAGGTTCTGGAAGAGCACGTGGTACAAGGAATATTACTGTGGAAAATGCAAGCTGCTACCAGCACTGCTATATGCAGACAGTGGGTTCTCTGGTGGGTCTAAGCAGAGGGTGAGCTCACGGGTGGCTCAGGCAGGTAGAGCAGCGAGGTGGGGAGCTGGCGCAGAGCGGGGAGGGTGTGAGAAGACCTGTTTCCAGAACATGGGAGAAGGGAAGGGTGAGGCCAGAGCAGCACCTCAGAGCTCACCGTGGCCGGCCCAGGGGTTTACAAAACGTGGCCTCTTCTGGAAGCCATCAGCGAGCTTCACAGGGGCCCGTGGAGCTGGAGGGCATAGACTTCGGAGCAGGTGCACAGTCCTGCACCCTGCAGAACGCAAAATGTGGAGGCTGAGCCTGAAAAGAGGCGGCTCTGCTCTCAGAGATGGAAGGCAGCCCGCACATCACAGCCACAGGGACGCCCCCAGGGCCTGCGCCCAGCTCTGACAGCCCCCACCTGGCACTTTGATGCCCTGTGAAGCGTCTCTAGACTCGGGGCCTGGTGACACCTCAAGATTTGTGTGCCGGGTGGGCCGGGAGGTCCCGCATCATGGTGGGTTTTATTCCTCTCATTATTTTGTTTAACGGGCTGTAACTGCCATCTCAGACAGCATGGAACAAAAAATTACACTTTCTGGAAGATGTTGTTGAAGAAAGAGATTGGAAAAGAACAGCTCAGTGGGGGAGCAGTTCTGAACTATGATTTCCCAAAGCAGAGCCCAGGCCTGCTGTGGCCAAGAGGAAAATCGATGTTGAGAGGCCGGTGGGAACTGGAGGGTCTCTCCTCCGGGGCCTCCTCCAGAACCCAGCAAGGCACAGGTGGGGTCCCAGGGTCCCAGCCCTGGCCAGATCCTAGAAGCACAACTTCTCCCTTCGGTCCATTTCTTCTTCTCCCAGGCCCCTTGTACCACCTCATCCATATATCTGTCCATCCATCCATCCACCATCCATCTACCCATCCACCATCCATCCACCCATCCATCTATCCACCCATCCGTCCATCCATCCATCCGTCTGTCCATCCACCCATCCACCATCCATCTATCCATCCACCATCCATCTATCCATCCATCTATCCATCCAGCCACCTATCCACCATCCATCTATCCATCCACCATCCATCCACCATCCATCCATCCATCCATCATCCATCCATCCATCTGTCCATCCATCCATCCACCATCCATCTATCCATCCACCATCATCCACGATCCATCCATCCATCCTTCCACCATCCATCCATCCACCATCCATTCACCCATCTGTCCATCCATCCATCCATTCACCATCCACCATCCATCCATCCATCCACCATCCATCCATCCATCCATCCGCCATCCACCATCCATCCACCCATCCATCCATCCATCCACTATCCATCCACCATCCATCTGTCCATTCATCCATCCATCCGTCCACCATCCATCCACCATCCACCACCCATCCACCATCCATCCATCCATCCACCATCCATCCATCCACCCTCTGTCCATCCATCCACCATCCATCCACCATCCATCCATCCGTCCACCATCCATCCACCACCCACCACCCATCCACCATCCATCCACCATCCATCCATCCACCCTCTGTCCATTCATCCACCATCCATCCATCCATCCACCACCCACCATCCATCCACCCATCCATCCATCTATCCATCCATCCATCCATCCATCCATCCATCCACCTGTCCGTCCATCCGTCTATCCATCCATCCACCATCCATCCACCATCCATCCATCCGTCCACCATCCATCCACCACCCACCACCCATCCACCATCCATCCATTCATCCATCCATCCATCCATGGTCTCTTCAGTGCCAGAGGACCCAGAAATGAATGAGAAAAAATTTCAATTTCCTGGGGCCTATGGACTTTGTGCCCCTAAAGTACAAGCTCTTTTGTTTCCCTTCATTTATCTCTAAAACAAATTCCTTTTGAAACAGCCTGGCAGTTGAATTCCACTTCTAGGTGTCTACCAAAGAGAAATGAAAACATATGTCCACGCAAAAACCTGTGCACGAATGTCACAGCAGTTGTTATTCATAAAAGGCAGAAAGTGAAAACAACCTGAATGTCCATCAACCCAAGAGTGAATAAACAAGATACAATGGCGTATTGTCCAATGAAAAAGGGAATGAATAGCCGATACATGCTACGATGTGGATAAACCTTGAACACGTTATAACTAACCGGGCGGGAGAAGCCAGTCACAAAGAGCATACAGTGTGTGAGTCCATTTATAGGAAATACCCAGAACAGAAAACTTGACAGCATCAGTGGCTCCCTAGGGCTGGGGGATTCAGGAGGGTGAGGGAGTGACAGTAAGGAGTGTGGGTTTGTTTTTTTTGGAGGGGAGGGGATGTGATGAAAATGTTCCTAAATTGACTGTCTGTGGGGATGGGTGCGTAGCTCTGGGAATGTATGAAAACCATTGAACTGTGCACTTTGGGTGGCTGAACTGGTGGCACGTGAATTATAGCTCCAGAAAGCTGTTAAAAAATAACGGAGGCTGCCTCCATAGCGTTGTTCAGAGTGTCTGCTACTTGCCGTAAAACATTCCGAATAAGGCCTGACACATGCTAAATGTGCAGTAAATGTTGGCTATTAAAAAATAATAAATCCCCTTGAAGCCTCTGGACCCTCCCTCCCCCAGGAAGCCTGCCTGGACTGACAGAGCCCCAGGGGCCCCTGGTCAAGCCCCTCTCCTCTCGCCTGCTTTCTTTTAACATCTGGGTTCCAGCTGGGGTCTCCCCGCATCTCGGTTGCTGGTTTCAGTGCCCGTCCTGGGGGGCCCCAGCCAGGGGTGGGCACGGGTCTGGCTGCCTCTGGCTCCCCGGGGTTCCCTGCGGGGGCAGGGCTGGGCTCCCTTCGTCCCTGGGGGCCGGCTCAGGACCCTGAGGAGGCAGAGCTCCGCCAGGCAGGCCCGGAGCCAGGCCCCAGGCTCAGGGAGGGGTCGGTGGTGGCTGTGGCCAAGGGGAGAGCCTGATGGCATTCGGGGTGGGGGCAGTGGCCTGGCCACCTGGCCCCCAAAGGGCATGGGGGGTGGAGACAGGACCCCAGGCTGGGCTTTCTCAGGCCACAGCCCCGAGGGGCAGCCAGGATTGGCCACCCCTGTCCCCCAGCCCCCCAGGGCGCCTCACGGGCATCGCTGAGCCTCTCGACCACGGCATCTGGGTCTGCAGAGGGTCCCAGCTGCCTGGGCTCCCCCTCTCTTCTCCCTGTTTTCCCACCTCTGAGTCCTCTCATTTCGATCGTCCTGCTGCCCCTCCCCTCCTTGCACCCCACATCTCCGTCTCCTCTGGCTGCCCGCTGGTTCTGCACCCCTGCTCTCTGCTCCCCGCTCCCCGCCGCCCCCATCCTGTCGCTCCCGCGGCCCAGCACCTCCTTGTCGGGGCTCCCCTCTGTCTCCCCCCAGTCCCTCACTGCGGCCACCCTGCTGCCCCCCAAGCAGGGCAAGTCCCCTGCATCCTCGTTGGGGGCCCCGGGGACGGACAGCACCTTTGCTGGTGACGCCCGAGCCCCAGAGTCAGCAGCCGGCTGTGCGGGGATGGCCCAAGGACTGATGGTTCGGGGGCGTTGAGACCGGCCTCCTGCATCCGGGTGAATTAGGAGAAGAAAACAAGATCTATTGGGGGCAAAGCCAGAGCAGCCCAACTGAGGAGGAGGAATCAAAAATAGAAAAGGAAGACATGTGGAACAGTGGCTACGCAGGGAAGGCCTGGGAGGTAACTGCTGATGAGAAATTAAATATTAATCGTCATACTAAGCCCTCCACGTCCACCTGGGAGCTCAAAGCCCCTCCCAGGCCCTAGCTGACTCATCCCACCTGAGGCTGGGTTGAGTGAGTGCACGGAGTTCTTGGCCTCACATTTTTTAAAAATTTAATAACATATTTTGTTTAACTTAATATGTAACAGTATCACCATTTCACATATAATCTGTCTTTTTAAAGCTACAGATATGTTATTTTACATTCATTTTTCCACTGTGTTTTTGTAATCTGGTGTATATTTTACACGCACAGCACAGCTCACCATGGACCAGCCACATTTGAAGTGCTCAGGAGCCACACGTGCCTACGGGAGAAGGAAGCATTGCACAACCAAATGCTCAGCTAACTGTTAATTATGGTTTTGATAAAGGCCTCGAAGGAAGAGTTCAGGGTGCAGTGGAACCAACCCAGCAGGGGAAGGTGGTGGTAGTGATGGTATCATCAGGGAGGGCTTCCTGGAGGCAGTGACATTGTGGCACTTTTGCAGAAACCTAAGGATTGAGGACAGCGGATGAGCTTCGGGGGCCAAAGGTGGCAAGGGGTCTGCTGCTTTGGGGGGACAACAGGTGGAACGTGGGGTGGCTGGAGGGCAGAGGTAGAGTGGCGAGGAATGGGAGGGGCAGGCGGGCAGGGCCAGGCCATGTAAAGCACCCAGCACAGTGCCTGGCACGTGGGGAGCCGGCTCCGCTTGCACAGTTATTTTGCACAGACGGAAGGGCGGCTTGGCCGCCCAGCAGTAGCTCATTTACCAAAGACTCCCCAGCTTGCCACTCCCCCATAACCACTCTTCTGCTTTCTGTCCCCACAGATTTTTTTACTCCAAGTATTTCATAGAGGAGCCAGCCTACAATATCTGTCCTTCTGTGTCTGGCTTTTTTCACTCAACACAACGTCTAAGGTTCATCCATGTCATAGTCTGTCTCAGCGTCTCACTTCCTTTTACGGCTGAATAACATTCTATTGTCTGGGCTGTTGTGGATAACGCTGCAATGGACATTGGTGAACCAGTGTCTGTCCAAGTACTCGCTTTCAGTTCTTTGGGCCTGTGCCTAGGAGCGGAATTGCTGGATCATATGGTCAATGTATAATATCCTTTGTCTCTTGAGATGATTTTTTGACTTAACGTCCACTTTGTCTAACGATAGTATAGCTGCTCCGGCTCTCTTTTGACTACTGTTTGCATAGAATATCTTTTTCACCCTTTTATCTTCAACCTCTTTGTGTCTTTGTCCCTAAAGTGAGTCTCTTTGTCGGCAGCATAGCGATGGATGAGGCTTTTTCATCCAGTTGGCCGATCTCTGCCTTTGAACAGGGGAGTTTAATCCATTGACAATTACAGTAATAACTGAGAAGGGAGAATTTACTTCTGCCATCTAGCTCCCTGTTTTCTGTACGTGCTGTACGTGTTTTGTTCCTCAGTTACTCCGTTACTGCCTTTTTTGGTATTTAGTTAGTTTTTTGTAGTGTACCATTTTGATTCCCTTCTTCTTTCCTTTTCTCTTTGTTTTTTAAGTTATTTTCTTGGTGATCTTTGTAATTACCATTGACATCTTAAATAAATGACAACTTAGTTTGACCAGTGCCAACCCAGGGTCAGCAGCATGCAGACTGTAAATCTCCACCCCTCCCCCTTTGTATTGTTATTGCCTCAGATTACGTCTTTATACCTGTTATGCCCATTAACAGAATGTTATTTACACATTTTCCTGTTAAATCATATAGGGGAAAGAGCAGTTACAAGCCCAAAGTACAATCTTAAGCAGGCTTTCATATTTGACCGTGCAGTTACCTTTCCCGGAGCTCTTTATTTCTCTCATGGTTTCACGTTCCTGTCCTGTCCAGTGTCCTTTTATTTCAGCTGAAAGACGCCCTTCAGCCTTTGCTGTAGGGCATGCCTTCTGGACTGAACTCTTCCAGCTTTCATTTATTTGTAAATGTCTTAATTTCACTTTCATTTTTGAAAGATAGCTTTGCTGGATATAGAATTCTTGGATGACAATTTTTTTCTTTAAGTACTGTAAATATGTCATCCCACCGTCTTCTGGCCCCATGGTTTCTGATGAGAAATCTTCTGTTAATCCTGTTGGGGATCCTTTGCATGTGACAAGTCGCTTCTCTGTTGCTGCTTTCAAATTGTTCTCTCTGTCTTCTGATTCTGACAGTTTCACTGTAATGCGTCTCAGAGTCCATCCTGTTTGGAGTTCGTTGAGCCTCCTGGATGTGTATATTCATGTCTTTCCTCAGATCTGGGGAGTTTTTGACCATTATTCTTTGAAGACTGCTCTGTGCCAGGGACTGGGCACCTTCTGTACATCAGTGAGCACTCAGTGCCTGCTGGATGCTTACAAGGAATTCTCTCAATAAGCGCCCCAAACAGTTCTGTAAATGAGACGGATGAGTAGCCAGGGTCCGAGAAGCTCGACAGCTGGCCCAAGGGTGTGCAGCCAAGAAGGGGTGGAACTGAGGCTCAGACCAGGGCTACGGGCCCACTGTGTGCGCGGAGTGGGGGAGCTGTGGGCCCACTGTGTGTGAGGAGGGGGGGAGCTGCGGAACCACTGTGTGTGAGGAGTGGGGCAGCTGCAGGCCCACTGTGTGCAAGGAGAGGGGGTGCAGAGATGAGTGCAGTCCCTGCCCTCAAGCTACACAGGCTGAAGGGAGAGGAGGACAAGCAGCAGGTGCTTAGCGACTAATCCTCTGATGGGGCCAAACCCGGGGCAGAAGGTGCTAGAAGGTCCCACAACCAAGCCTGCCTTGGGTGGTCAGGGGAGGCTGGAAGAGAAGGATGGCCCAGAGTTAGCCAAGCAAGGAAGGGTGTGACATGGTGGAAGTGTCCCCAGTGGATCAACCAGCGCGTGCAGAGGCCAAGTGCCCTGGGGTAAGGAGAGCCAGTTATTCCTTCTGACCGGAGCCTCTAGCGTGAGGGGCAGAGGTGAGAAATGTGGCTGGAGAGGCGGGTTGGGGATGGCCTGGAAGCTTGCCAGGGGGTCTGGCTCTTGCCTCTGGGCACTGGGGGCCTTGGGTGGGGAGGGCGTTTTAGCAGGTAGGGCGAGCGGATCGACTGTACTTCAGAAGGATCTCAGGGGTCACAGACCCAGAGACTGGATTGATGGGGTTGATTCTTGAGGTGGGGAGGTCAGTTAGAGGCTGTTGCAGAGGGTCCCCCTCAGGACTCGTACGTGAGATGAAGCCACAAAGGGTATTCAGTGGTTCACATAACTGGGAAACCCAGAACATCAGTGGCGGCTGGAGCCAGGGGTTCAGTTAAAGCCTGTTCCTCTCTATTTTGGTCCCCCCCCGCTGGTCTCCCCGCCTCCCTCTTTTCTCCCTGTGTGTCTCTCTCACTCCCCCTCTGCTTTGAGGCCCTGTCTCCCTGGGGAAGGTGGGCACCTGACCCTCCAACCTCCCATCCTCCAGCATCGTGACCCTAAAGTCAGAGATATCGTCGTCTCTGGAAGAGAAGCCTGTGAAGGATCGCGTCGTGTGCTGACCCTGAAGCCATCACTGTGCCCAGGAAAACGGGCCCCCGGCTGGTCAGCCTGGACCACTTGTTTGGGAGCAGTTGGCCATGGTGATGGACAGACCCGCTGACCCCATGGCACTGATGCCCGGGACCCTGGGGTCAAAGCGGGCGGGGAGAGCGGCTCGGACCAGCAGGGCACAGAGGGGAGAGAGCACAGCGAGTGGCTTCTGGAGGTATTTAGAAGGTCAGGTTGGCAGGATTTGGTGATTGATCAGATGTAGGAAGAGGACGGAATCAAGAAACGATTTCCGGGATTCTGGGTTCATTGACCACTCAGATGGAGGTGTCACTCACTGAGGTGGGGAAACCGAGCAAGAAGAGGTGCTCAAGGAAAGACCGTGAGTTCCATGACAGACATGTTGACTTCAGCGTGCCTGCAGGACATCTGCAGGTGTCCAAAGCAAGGTGGAGGCAGAGACAAACGTGGGGGTCACCTGTGATGGAGGGGATTGTTGGCGCTGAGGTCGGGGTGAGCTCCCCTGGGGAGAGGAGAGTGAGCAGGTGGATGAGAGGGCCCAGGAGCCAGCCTTGAGGATCCCCATCTGCTGGCCAGGTGGATGGGGGATGAGCCTGCAGAGGAGGCAGAAAAGGGGAAGCCAAACAGGTAGGAGAGTGAAGAGGGTGGGCACATGGTGCAGATACCGGGGACAGAGAGAGCTTCAAGACAGAGGCCGCGGTCGACCAGGTGTCGCAGCAGGTCCCGTGCCTGGCTGAGCGTCCTGTGCCCGCTCCTGTCCCTGTCGCAGCTGCCTGGAAGGTGCTGGTGGCCGGGGCAGGGGAAACGGGCCCCTGGGTGGGGGTGGACTGGCGTGTGGGCCTCAGGCCTGGCAAGACCAGTTGCATCCAGAGCGAGCTCCCAGGCAAGGTGTTGCCAATTTTGCCTTCCCCTGGCTCCCAGCAGGCCTTGCAGCCCTTTCTGAACCCATCACGTAGACACGGTCCTGCTGTCCTCACTGACCCTCGTGCCGTGCTCGTAGGATCCCGGGCTGCCGTGGCTGGTCCCCCCGAGCTTGGCATAGCCAGGCCGGACACCCCCAGAGGAGGCTGAGAGCAGGGCCAGGCCCTCACCATCCTTCGTCTTCTCTCGGGCCAGGCCACGCCAGAGGATGTCCCCTGCCAGCAAGCCCACGGGGAGGAAGGATGAACCAGCGACTTTACCCCCATTTAGCCCATGAGGAAAGTGAGGCCAGAGCCCGGCCAGGGGCTGCGGCTGAGAGGAGCTTAGAGCGGGGCCGGCGCAGCGTCTGAATGAGGCAGCGTCCACCCTCTGATCGGCTTTTCCCTCCACCCTTAATGAGACCCTCCAGCACCGAGGTGACCCACAAGGCAAGGACCCTCAGCGCCGAGAACTTTGCCAGCTTCCGGGGGGGGTGGGATCCGGGTGGGGACAGGCCCGGGCTCCCCCAGGGGCCAGACAGAAGGAGCCAGCAGGGGCTCCCTGACTGATGGATGCCAGGCGGGGCACGGAGCAGGGTCTGCGGGGAGGGCTGGCCCCGAGGGGGGTGGCGTGGGGACCCCCCACCCCTGGGATCTGCTGAGGATGCTAACGACGCCCGTGTCGGGAGGGCCCCCGGCGCCCGCCTGAGCCGGCACCTCTGGCAGCACCGCCAGTTAGAGACGGGCCCCGCAGCTCGTTAGCCTCCTCATTGTCAGGACTCCAATTAGGCGAGTCTGGGGGGCACTTGAGCGGCCTGCCCACTGTCCACGCCGGAGAAGCGGGGCTGGGCGTGGGGGCATTTGATGGATGTGACGGGTGGTGATGGGCTTTGCCAGGCACGAGGTGGGATTAGAGTGGTCCTCGAGGGCGGGTCTGTGGTGCGGTCTGGGCCTCCTTGCTGGCCAGCGTGTCCTTAGTGTGTGTCTTGTCCCTCCTGTGGGGTGACAGGTGGGCAGGTGGGGAATTGACTGGGAAACTGGGCAGAATGAAGGGGCCATCTGGTCTACCTGGCCACTCTGCTGTAGGGGAGAGAGACACCCATGGGAGGGAAGGGGCTTGTGTCGCAGCCCCTTGAGGCTGGAAAAGACTTAGTGGATGACCCCGTGGGGCCTCTGGATGCCGCTACGGGGTGAACTGTGTCCCCCAGAAAGCTAGCAGAGGTCCTTGTCCCCGCCCCTGCGGTGGGACCTTACTCGGAAGTGAGGTCTTTGCCGATGCGACTGGTTCGGAGGAGTCACACTGGAGCGGTGCCCAAACCCACTGGATTGGGGTCCTCGTGAGAAGAGAAGGGGCCTCTGGCCAGATGAAGGGACGCGCGTGAAGACAGAGACGCGGGGAAAGGGGGCGAGTGAGGAGGGGCCGGGGGTGTGCGCGGTGCCGGAACCCCGGAGAGGAGGGGGCGAGGACACTCTCTGCTGTCTTAAGACCCCGTGTGTGCAGCGCCGCGTGCAAACGCTGTGCCGAGAACTCAGATCCTGCTCTTTGGGGCGGCGGGAGCTGGTGGAGGCTGCGGGGTGTGGTGGTCACGTGCGGCGCGGGGCAGGAAGCGGGGCTCAGCCCCTGAGCGAGACACCGAGAAGGAGGCTAGGGGTCGGGGAGGAGGGGACACAGACAGATCTGCCCCAGGTCGGCGGGGGCCCCGCAGAACTTCGAAGGGTCTCTGCTGAGTGGAGGGCACGTGGGACGTGCTCTTCTTTTCCTCCAGAAGCTACTTCAGCTGAGCCGTCGAAGCCCCTTCCCACCCCCGACCGGGGCCCTGACCCCAATCCTAGTCTGCTCTGCTGTCCCCGTGCCCCACCACTGAAGCTTGGGCTGAACACCAGGTGGGGAGGGGGCTGGACCCCCGCCTTTGCGGCCTTCACCCCTCCATCTTCTGGTGCCAGCTCCCCCCATGCTGGAGGGGGACTTGGGACGAGGCGAGAAGGGCCCCATGTCCATACGCCCCTACGCCCCCACACACTGGCCACAGGGCTGCCTCGCCTGACTGCGGGTGCCCGCCACATGCTCAGGGTGCTCGCCTTGCCTTCGGGTGAGCTGATGGCGTCTGTGGCCCGCGTCCTGCTGCACTGCACTGCATGTGTGATGAGAAACTGGGTGCCACGGCCTGGCCGAGTTGGGACCCTCCAAGTGCCATGTGAACTGGGGTGGGCTCGGTCTCTTCCTGCCACCTCCCGCCGTTTTCCTGCTCAGATGAGCTGGGGCGCGGCTGAGGACCACCTGCTGTGCTGACATCCAGCACCCCCTCCTTGGGGACCCCAGGTCCCCTGAGTCCTTCTCTCGGGGTGCCCCTTCCCATTTGGGGGACATGTCCCTGCCAGGAGCACATCTCACGAGGCCTGTGGCCCGGGGCTTGCTCTCTCCACCTCCTCCCAGTTGCCTTTGCTTGCAGAGCTGGGGGGCCCGGGAAGGAGGCCCCCTTCCAACAGACAGTGAAGAGGTTTGGGGGTTTCGGGCGGGGTGGGGCCTGGAGCCGACCCAGGAGGGGAGGCCGGTGGCTCTTGGAACAATGAGGACAATTTTCCAGCGCACGGGAAAGGCCCGGCCTTTGTCTGCCAGAGCCGCGGGGACCAGGCCGCCGAACCGGGGCTGAGGCAGCAGCTGTCCTCTCAGCCCCCGGAGGCCGGAAGGCCAAACTGAGCCTCTCCGTGGCTCCTGGCGGGCAGCTGGCGGGCAGGATGTCCCTCGGCTTGGCGGCCTCTGCTGCATGGCCGTCTCTCTCTCTCCGTCTCCTTCCAAGGACCCGGCCACAGCGGGTGAGGCCCCTGCCCTGGCCCCTGATGGCTCCCACCCACCCACGGCCTTCTCTGCCCCATCGTCTCGTCGCCTTCTCCCCTCCTCTCTGTCTGCGCCCCAATTTCCCCTTCTCTCTGGGATCCCCGCCGTGTTGGAGCAGGGCGCCTGGCTCCAGCCGTGCCTGATTCCGCCTGGGAGTTCCCTCTCCCAAACCGGGTCACGTTCTGAGGTGCTGGGGGTAGGACTTGGGGGTCTCTTCTGGGGGACGAATCCTGCCCTTAGCAGTTTTCCTGCCCACAGCCCCCAAGGTACGTTCCCTTGAAATGTGTGTTTTATTTGCTTCTCTGTTTTCACATCCACTAACAAGCTCCGTGAGCTTCTTGTACACTTTTCCACGACACGTGTGCAAGTTTCTCCAGGCATGTCGGAGTGGGTGGCTGGGTCGTCGAGAGTGCACGTGTGACGGCACGAGAAACCACGGCGCAGCTTTCCCCAGCGACGGCCCTGTTTGCACTCCCACCGGCAGAGTCTGGGGGTGCCCCTGGCTTTGCACCCCACCTGCACCTCGCCCTCCTGGAGGTTTTAATTTGCGTTTCCTTGAGTGCCTCTCCACCTTGGCTGCCAGCCGTCCTCTTGGGCGACTTCCTCGGTTGTTTCCATCCATCACCAGTTTTCCTACTGGGCATCTGTTTCGTTTTGTTTTGTTCTGTTTTTGTTTTGTCTTTGTTTTATTTGTAGGACTCCTTCGTATTTCTGGGATATTCATCCTCTGTTGCTTCTAGTGTTGCAAATATCTTCCCTCCGTCTGTGGCTGTCTTATCACCATTCACGGTGCGCTTGTCGTGTGGGAGTCTTTCCCTGTCCAGAGATGGCAAAAAAGTTTGCTTTACACATTGAGGTCTGGGATGAACTTTTGTGGTGGGACTTTGTTTAGTTTTTCCGTGGAGCTTGCCAGTTTCCCCAGCCCGATTATTGGCTCATCCGTCTTTGTCCTCTGGACTGCTCCTGCCGCCCTCTCGTAGCTCGAGTTTGCTCTGCCTCGGTCCGCTGAGCTCTTGCTCATGATAAATGGGGTGATTCGGGTTTCTGGAAGCCCGTGGGGAGGGTGGCCAGAAGGAGCAGAAGCCGAGACAGCCAAGGAGGGTCTCGGTGGAGAAAGGAGGCTCAGAGCCCAGGGGAAGCCGGGTTTTGGGAAGAGGTTCCTGGAACACCAAGCGGCAGCTGAAATAAATGAAGCGGGTATTTCAGGACGGATGTGCCACTCTCGGCTTCCGTGCACTGGCGTCCTCCAGCCCCACACCTCCTGCTGCGCCTGCTGCACACTCCAGAGCCGTGCGGGAGGCCTGGGGGGAGCCAAGTGGACACCCCGGCCAGGAGGCACCTGTCACTGCCGCCCGGCCGAGGCAGCGGCTCTCTACACCCCCAACGCGCCCGGCCCCGGCCCTGCCAGTGGCAGTGGGCAGTGCCGCCGACGGACAGACGTGTGCTTCAGAGAGGAGCGGGCTCACCGCACACTTCTCTCCACTTGGCTGTGATGAAACATTTTCATAGTAAAACACGGAAAGGCTTCGGCCGGCCTCGCAGGGCTGCCTCCGACAGGGGAGCAGGGTGCGGCCCAAGTGGCCGTCCCTGGGGCTGGTGACACACACATGGCTGCGCTGATTCCGAGCAACGCGAGAGAAGGAAGCGGCTCTCCGTGTGATGCTTGCCGGGACACCTGAGACGTTCCACTAAGTGCGGGGCAGGCTCTCATGTTGTTACAGAGAATCTGAAATGTCGGTTCAGAAATCTAAGTGGAGAGAGCTCCTCCCCGCGTCCTGACGACGGCTCCCGGCCTTGCCCGAGGGGCTGTCCCCTCCCTCTCTCCCTGCAGGTCCCGTGGGGTGGGTGTCCCTTCCCTCCCGGTGGTGGGACGTGGGGCGTGACGTGGCCGCCCTGCCCGCCCAGCCACGCCGAGGAAGGCAGGGTACCCGGAGGCTGCCCCAGGGGACACGCTGGCGTCTGAGGCCACTGCCCCAGGAGCAGAGGGGACCCAGACCCCACCTGCACCGAGCCTGGGGGACAGGGAATCCAGGGAGGGGAGGCCGAAGGGTGTGGGGGTGCAGTGTGCTGTGTGGGCTGCACAGGACACGGGGGGTGAGGTTCGGGGTGCTATGGGGGGTGGTGGGTGTCCTGGGGCTGCGGTAACAAAGCACCACAAACAGGGGGCTTTAGACAATAGCCCGTATTGCCCCAGAGTCCTGGAGCCCCAAGTCCACACTGAGGTGTCTGCCGCAGCGTCTGAAGCTCCCAGGGTGGTGGCTGCAGCACCCCAATGTCTGCTCCGTCTCCACGTGGCCCCTGCCTCTACGCGGCACCTTCCCCGTCTCTGTCCAGCCCTTATGGAGGCACCGGCCAGCAGACTGGGGACACCCGCCGGGGGGTCACCTGAACTAAACGCACCTGCAAAGACCCAGGTCCCCACGAAGGTCCCCCTTGCGGGGCGGGTGGGGACAGGACCATGTCTCTGGGGGCACCGCTCAGCCCACCACAGGGGCACAGCAGGTGGTGAGCGGAGTCGGGCTGGGGGCAGTCGAGCCACGGGGCTCCCCACTGTGTGACGTTCCCGTCGCCCCAAAGAAACTGATCAGGGAAAACCGCAGGCCACTCTTTCCCGGCACTCCTCGACTCGGGGAGCCTGTGTCTTCTTGCTTCTTGTGGGGTGCAGGCATTTTCCCGAGCCCAGGGTTAAGCCACCAAGAGGCGCTCGTTCTCCAGCTAGGAAACGGGGGTGCCCTGGGAGGCTGCAGAGGGGGGGCCCTGGTCAGTGCCAAGCCCCCCTCACCCTCTGCTCAGCCGGGGCCTGTAATCGGATCTGGAGCCCGAGAGCTCAGGGCTGGGAGGGCAATGGGGAGGGTGGTGGGAAGAGGGGGCCCAGGTCCCCAAGCTGAGTGTGTGTGGGGGGACAGCAGGCCTGACAGCCCCTGCTGGGCCAGGGGACAGTGAGCAGTGGTGGGCAGTGGGCAGCCACTCTTCGGGCCTTGCCCCATACACTGGCCCTGGGTACCCGTCTCCCGGCCCTGGGCACCTGCAATCCACGAGCCTAGGGGCCTCCCCTCCCTGGGGGGATTAGGGCACGACGGCCTCCTGGGCATTAGGCAGCTCCTGACCTGGAGAGGATTTGTGGCAGGCGGGGGCTTGCAGGGTGAGCAGGGGGGCCCCAAGCAGCCGGGGACACCAGGGGCCCCCACAGCCCTGTCCCCCACTCACAGGGCCCCGGCTGCACCTCGTCACTGACCACATGTCAAACATGTCTTGTTTGAAAAGTACAGTATTTTTTTTAATGCATTTTTTTCATTGTGAATTTTAACATATATACATAATAGTGATAACCTTGAAGTATGACCCAACAGGTAGATAGAAAGCAAATTTCAAAGAATGCTAAGGGTTACAATTCCACAATTTCAATTATTTCCATTATTGTAAAATACAACATAAATTCAGAATGGTGTTGACTTTCAAAGTACAGCTCAACAAACAGTTATGTGGGTAATTTCAAAAATTGTTTATGGGTTACAGCTCCACAGTTTCAGTTCTTTCCTTATTGTGAAATACAGGGTACATACAGAAAGGTGCTAACTTTCAAAGCACAATTCAACGAGCAGGTATAGAGCAAGTTTCAAAGAATGTTCTGGGTTACAGGCCCACATTTCAGTTGTTTCCTTCTAGCTATTCCGATACCCTAGCATCTAAAACATATATATATGTGTGTGTCTATAACGAGATTCAGTATTCATAATCCTTTGTTAAATCCTATCTTATCTGTTGCTACCCCTTCTCGTTTAATCTCTTTCTCCATCTTTCAGGGGTGTCTAGGCAGTGAGCACCCTAACATGTTCATATTGAAAAGGGGGTGTTGACATTATGAGGAAGGGGCCGTATCTGACTGTTGTTCTTAGAGGCTGTTGCCTCTGGGTTTTAGGACTTGTCTGGCATAGGAACACTCTGGTGGATTTCAGTTTCTGGGACATAAAACTTAGCGAGTGAATTGAAAAGTACAGTATTTTTTAAAAATTAGAACCAGTTGCCAACATTTAAAATTGGAGATTTCACATTAAAATCTTATTTCTGGCTTCTTTTAGGAAAAACAGAAAAGGACCAGACGCTCAAGAACGCCGGGCTCCTCGGCAGACTCTGCTCAAGCCTCCACGGGCCCGGCTCGCTCAGAGAAGAGCCGGTGCTTGGGGCTCAGCCGGCAGCCGCCCCCCACCTCCTCCATCCCGGAGCTCGTCTCTCTCCTCTCCCCTTGTACCCGAGCTCTGACCACGCTGACCTTCTTGCCGTCCCTTTGCAGTTGCTGCCATTTCGACGTGAACGTGCTGCCCTTTATTTCCTCCCTCGCGGCTCCCTGCCTTCGTTCGGGTCTTGCCACAATGCCACCTCCTCCAGGAAGCCCTCCCTGATTGTCTGATTTGAAATGGCCACCCTCCCCCCACCCCATCCCACACCCTTCTCCCGGCTTTGTGTCCCATCATGGCACTCACTCTACGCATTGTGCTCATTTGCCTTGTCTTCATCCGTTTCCCCGACTAGGATGGACGCTCCTTGAGGACAGGGGTCTCTCTGTTTTGTCCTCGGCACACACTGCGTCTCACCAAACTGGAGCTGCCGCTGGTTGCAGACGCACCGAGGGTTTCACGGGCCTTTCCCTGACGCCTCTCAGTGGCGAGCGTCTTTCACGGGCCCACGGGGCGTCGGGGTGTCTTTAGTGAGGTCTCTGTTTAAACCTTTTGTCCATTTTTAAATTGGTTTTTGTTTTCTTGATAATTAAATTCTTTATATATTTTGGATACAAGTCCTTCATTAGAGATTTGCTTTGCAAATATTCTCTCCTGGTGTGTGAGTTGTCTTCTCATTCTCTTCAGAGTGGCTTTTAAAGAGCAGAAGTTTTTAAATTTTGATGATGTCCAGTCTATCAATTATTTTCTTTCATGGATCAGGTTTCTGATGTATCTAAGGAAAACCTTTATCCAACTGAAGGTCACAAAGGTTTTCTCTTGTGTTTTCTTTTATGAGTTTAATAATTCTAGGTTTTACCTCAGGTCTATAACACATTTTGAGTTAAATTTTGTATTGAGTGCAAGGTAGGCAAAAGGTCATTTTTTTACCATGTGGCTATCCGAATGCTCCAACGACATTTGATGAAAGGACTCTTTACTGCATTGTAAAAAATTACTTGTCCATGTATGTGTGTATCTATTTCTGGACTCTATTCTGTTCCATTTATCTAGTAGTCTGTATTTATAGCAACGCCACACTGTCTTGATTACCGTAGCTTTATAATAAATCTTGGAATCAGGTGACGTTGGTTCCCCAACTTGCTCTTCTCTTCCAAAGTTGTTTTGGCTCCTCTAACCCTCTTCCATGTCCTTTGCATTCTATGTGATCTTTAGAATTGGCTTGTTAATTTCTGCAAAAACAAAACAAAACAAACCAACCTGGCCCCGGTTTGCACCCCGTCTCTGCCGGCCGACAGTCATGGCTTTCGTTCTTTTCCCTCTTGCAGCCCCCTCTCCAGCAGCTTCCCCTGCTCGCCCCGTGACGTCCTCTCCACTGTCCTGCCCACCCTCTGACCCACCGGCTCGCTTGTCTCCAGCCCGTGCAGGGTCTCCAGTCCCCTTGAGTCGCCCACTGAGCTCCCTGGACTGGTGACCATCAGTTTTCCCTGCAGCCCACAAAGAGCCCAGCAGGGTGGAGTCCACGGAGGAGTTTTTTCTGAGGTTTTGACCATGTTTCCAGACTAGTCCTTTCTGTTGTGCACTAAAGTCGCAATGTTCATTGGGATGTCTAATGCTGTGGTTTCCCACCCACCCACCCACTCTCATACCTGGTCAGCCACCCGTCTGTCTGTCTGTCCGTCCATCCATCCCTCCATCCCTCCTTTTCTCCATCCATCCATTTGTCCATCCATCCCTCCATCCCTCCTTTTCTCCATCCATCTGTCCATCCATCCATCTGCCCATTTGTCCATCCATCCTTCCATCCCTCCTTCTCTCCATCCATCTGTCCACCCATCCATCCATCCATCCATCCATCCATCCATCTGTCCATTTGTCCATCCATCCCTCCATCCCTCCTTTTCTCCATCCATCCGTCCATCCATCCATCTGTCCATTTGTCCATCCATCCCTCCATCCCTCCTTCTCTCCATCCATCTGTCCACCCATCCATCCATCCAACCATCCATCTATTCATCTGTCTGTCCATCCATCCATCCTTCCTTTCCTCTCCTACCCTTCTTCCCATCTGACTCCCTTCCTAATCTCCCACTCCCCATCTTTAAATGAAGGGCTTGAGGGAACTGTTCTCCCAGGACCTCCACACCCTGGGGTTCTTAGACTTCTCTGCAGGCTGCACTGAAACCTGAGGCTGACAGGCTTATGCCATTTCCAGGAGAAAGTGAGGGGCTGGGGAAAGTCGGAGAGAGGGTCTCACCCCTCTGAGTCTGGGGATAGACCAGACTGGGCCACCCTTCCCCTTGTCTTTATCTGACCTACGGGGGGAGGGCAGGGGCCAGCCCGCAGATGGCCCCCTATTGGCTGCAGATGACTAACTGGGCACCCCAAGGGTGTCCCTTGTTTTCCCCATCCAGCGGGAGCTGGCCCCTGCAGCACCCCAAGGAAGCAGTAGCTGAGTGCAGAGGAGTGGGGTGACAGGGGCCCTGGGGACTGCATCTGGGTCCGAGGCGTCACTCTGCAGAGCCTGGCTGGGACCCCGGCTCTGTGCTGACGCAGCCTCAGACCTCGGCGCCCCCGCCATGGCCTCGTGGCTTTGCTCGGCTCGCACCCTCCCCCTCACCTCCACACCCAAGGGCTGCTGCGGCCACCACCGGTGACAGCTTGTGCCAGTGCAGGTGCACTGAGGGTGTGCCGGGGTGGGGGCTGGGCTGGAGCCCCGGGGAGCACCGTGGGGCTGGGAACCTCAGACGCCTTCCTGTGCGGCCTCCGTCCCCACTGCTGTGATGACAAGGTTCATCCTTCTCTGCAGGGCAGCCGGGTCCAGGTGTGACATGACGAGGCTTGGAGCTAATAGCCAAGGTTTCCTCTTTTCCACGATTTTCCGCTGTCCTGTGGTCTCTGCCCACCGAGCCAGGGGCCTCTGCTGCCTCAGGGGGAAGCAGACACAGCTGAGCCCCAAGAAATCAATCAGCTTTCTCAATGCAATTTAAAAAACTCACAGCAGAGGCAATAGTCTGCGAGCGCACAGGGTTTCTTTCACAAGGGCAGGGCCTGGGGGAGGACAGGGCGGGGGACAGGGCCTCTTTCCTGGCAGAAAGGGACAATCGTTCGGGGAGAGGCAAACACGCATCTGCCCCTCCCTGGTTGAAGCTGCATGGGGGGAGGGGCAACGAGGGGAGCCAGGGACGTTCGGGGGTCCCTGCAGTGAGCTCTGGGTTTGCTTCATTCCCTCCCACAGTTGTCTCCCACCAGGAGAGGCAAGATGCTTTAACTTTCCGAGGCTCACTTTTCCTATCTTTAAAATGGGTACTGCAGTGTCTTTTAAAGAGCAGGTATTTTTGATTCTGGTATCACCTGATTGATTATTCTTTTACAACTTTTCCTTTTTGTGTCACATTTAAGAAATTTTTGCCAAACCCAAGGTCACTAAGATTTTCTCCTATGAAAAGGTGAGCCTCAGGCTGGAAGAAAATATATGTAAAACGTGTATCTGACAAAGGACTTGTCCTCAGAATATATAAAGATCTCTTATAACCCAGTGATAAGATGACAAACAGCCCAAGTTTAAAAATGGGCCAAATGTTAAAATGAACGCTTCATTAAAGAAGACCTGGCAAGTGAGTATGCAGAAAGAAGCTCAGCCCTATTGGTCATCATGGAAATGGGAACCAAAACCACAGGGGACCGCTGCACACCCGGCAGGACGGCTAAAGGGGAAGTGGACAGAGCCAAGTGCTGGCAGGGAGGGCGCACCTGGGCCTCTCCCGCGCCCCCTGCTGGCGGGAAGATGAAGCGCCACAGCCGCTCCAGGAAAGTTGGGTGGTTTTGCAAAGTTAAACACACACGTCCCTTAAGACCCAGCCATTCCACTCGCAGGTGCTTCTCAAGGGAGATGAACACGCCCATCCACACGGGCTTGCATGCGAACGTCCGCAGCAGCTTTATTTGCAAACAGTGTAGCCCATTTCCCACCTTGCTTGTTTGCTGGAATCCTTTAACTGGTGGACATCAAGCACTTGGCACAGCCTGGCCCCAGCAATGGCAGTCGGTGCTGTCATCATTTTACCTCCCGGGGGACCTTCATTTCACTCGACACCTCAGTCTGCGGTGGGGAAACTGAGGCTGCGGGCAGGGGCAGGATACTGACAGGGAGCAGCCGGCAGCTCAGTGCCCAAGCCAGACCATGGTGGTGGGAGCAGGGCTGGGGTGGCTCCCGGCTTCCCTCTTAGTGGCTTAGCGCAGCAGTAATTGGGCAGAATCCAGAGCCACCCGGCTAATAGGCTCACCATTAAAAGCAAGTCGGAGCACCTGCCAGAGGGCCCTTGCTGGGCTGGGCTAAATTAATCCACATCATTTGGTGCTGAGAACCGGCTCTTCTGGGCAGCCGGCTCTTCCCTGCAGAGGGAAGAGGGGGTGCTGGGTTCCTGAGGGAGGGTGGAAAGGCCACAGCCGGGCCCTGGCTGCTGATAAAGGAGGCAGAGACAGATTCCGGGCTCGCCCCGTCCCAAGACCTGCCTGACCAAAGGGGTTTCCCGGTTGCTCCGAGTGTTGTCTATGGCTGTGTAACAAGCTACCCCAAACTTCGAGTCTTAAGACAACGACAAACAATTATCCTGCAGTTTGGGCCGGGCTCAGCGTGGAAAGCTCGTCTCTGCTCTGTATGGCCTTGGGTGGGGGGCTCGACGGAGGGCAGAGGCCCCACTTCCAAGACGGCATGCTCACGTAGCTGGAACGTGGTCCGGCTGGGACTCAGTCTCTATCCACGGGCCTCTCCACGCAGCCGGGGCTTCCTGGAAATCGAGTCTGGGCTCCAGGGCAGCCTCCCAACGCGGAGAGCTGGGGAGACAATCTTCTGTGACCCGGCCTGGATGACACGCAGCGTCCTGCCCACCATCTCATACTGGCCGAAGCCATTGCAAAGGCCCGTCCATGTCCGGGGGGCAAGGAGCCAGACCCTACCCCGCGACGGGCGGGTGACAAGGTTCTGGGAGAGTGTGAGGAATGGGAAAATGCTGTTGTGGCCATTTTTAGAGACGTGAGCTGCCCCATCCACAGAGCCCAGAAACTGCAGCCAGAAAGGTCCCCAGAGTGTGCCCGAGGGATGGAGGCCTCGGAGGACCGTCATCTCGCCATCACTCCTGCGTTAGCGTCGCCATCCCGGGGTTCACGAGGCGTGTGGACACGGCCGAGGTGCCAAGCTCATTGCCTCGGGGAGCGTGAGGATGGAGAATGGGGCCCGGGAGCTGAGCAGGCGGAGGGCCTGGGTCTCAGGGGGGGCTTCGTCTATCCGGACCAAAGGCTGTAGCCAAACCCCATTTTTCTTGGTTTGGCCTAGAGTTCCCCAAACTTTGCTCACAGTGGAAAATTTTTTCTTTCATGTTCGATTTCCTCTTTCATTGGCAGACTCACTTCCTCCTGTCACCTCTCGTCACTTCTGCACTAGCAGTTGTCATTGTTCACTCTGGGGGGCCCAGGGGGGCCATGCCAGGGGCACAGAGCAACACAGGCCAAAAACCAGAGTTGCCAAGTGCCACCATGAGCTGGAGTCACCAGGTGTCACCATTTCTGCACCAGGGCTTTCCCAAAACACCAGGATCTACCAGGACCCTGCGAACACTCCCGTGAAACCATGAGATTGATCTGCACATTTTACAGAAGAGGAAACTGAGGGTCAGAGTGGAGAATGGGGTGCCCAAGGCCATGCAGCTGTGACTGGCACAGTAGGGCCCTGAACACAATATTTTGAACTGTGGTCTAGCCCAATGTCCCCTGTCACTGCAAACTGTGAGGGCTTCTGGAAGGAGTGGGCCCTGGCTTGGGGTTTAAGCCACAGGTAGGGGTTTCCTTAACCATCAGGGAGGGAGGGGGGCACAGTGTGCAGGGGCCCAGCATTTGGGATCCTGTGTGCCTGTGTGCTGTGGGGGCAGGGGGGGCAGTGGTGGTGACCCCAGTCCTGGGCTCCTGGGGTACAGCAGGGAGGGGCTGGGCAGGCCTGGGGGGATCCGATGGCCAACGAGGCTGCCCCCCGGTGCCCCTGTCCCCACCCCCACCCCAGCCTGCAGCCCCAGGAGGGAGGCGCTGTTGCAAGGGGCCCCCATGTGACCTTGGGCAAGCCCCTGCTCCGCCTTCCTTGTATTTATTTATCTACACAAAGGGGGTGAACCTGCCTCTCTGGCAGTAAAGAAGGGGATGATGAGATCTGGGGGGCCCCATTGCAGGCTGCACCCCCCCCCAACTCCCGGGGGAACCCCGAGGGCAGGATGTTGGTGGAGGGCTCTGCCCTTCTTCCGCAGGTGTGGGGGCCCCTCTGCCCCTCGGCTGGGCCCCTGCGCCCGCAATCAGCCCGACTCTGCCCCGCCAGACCCTCGGAGTTAACAAGTTCAGGGTCTGATGATTAACTAGATTCATAAAGTTGATGAAAAAATTGGGATATAAATAAATATTCCTGGAGATATTCCACCCCCTGCAGGCATGAACTTTGAATAATTGGAGAGAATTATGCTGAGGACTAATCAAAACTTCTTTTTTCCTTCTGCTAATTACCTCTGGGCTTCATCAGTGTCAGCGTCTAATCAACTCCAGACGTCTTAATTGACCCTCGGGAAACGCGAGGAGCTGGGCGGGCGCTCGGGCCGCTTCGGAGGGGCCGGGAGCCGCCGCCCGTCGGGGCACCTCCATCCACGGTGGCTCCAGGCCCCGGGACGGGCTGGGGGCCCTTGCAGTCTCGGGGCGTCCCCCGACAGAAGGCTCCGTCATTTCTCCTGGAGACCATTGCACAGATGAAATCCCCTCCATGGACCGTCACAGCGACCACGGCCGGCCTCAGTGTTTCCTCCGGGACCCTCCAGGCGTCCACCACGGGCAGGTGGTCCCCGAGGAATGACAAGATTTGGGGTCTCACAGCCCTGCTCCCTCCTTTCTCTCCAGCCCTGTCCAGCTGGGGCAGCACCCCCTGGGTGTCTGGGGGGAGGTCACGGGCCCCCTCGGAGGCAGCATCCAGGCCAAGTTTCTGGACCTCCTTCCTTCCACCCTTCTTTCCTTGCTTTCTCTCTCTCTCTCCTCTACATTTCCTTTCAAACTTTCCTAAAGGGGGTCTTGCTATCACCTTCAGGGGCAATAATTACATGAACAGCAGAGGGGGGCAGAAGCCAAGGGGGCTTTGCAGGGAGCGGGACCCCACCCCCAGGCCCAGCCCTTGCAGGGGAAGGGGGACGGGGAGGGGGTCCCGGCTCAGGGCCTGGGAAGGAGGGCAGTTTAGGAGTGGGAGGTGGGGGTCCCGGGGAGGTGGGCGCCCTGGGGATGGGAAAGCAGTGCTCTTGGGCGTCTGGGTCTCTGCCTCTCCCTCCACTCGACCCCCAGGGGGTCTCCGGGGGGGCAGCCCCTGCTGGTGCTGGCCCGGGGCCAAGAGGAGGCCCAAGCAGCCCATGAGGGAGGCTCACCTGTCCCCACCTGTCCCCACCTGTCCCCACCCATCCCCGCCCTGGTCACCTGGGTCCTCTGCCGCCCCTCGGCTCGGCCACCCCTGGGAGGCATTTATTTCTGTTTCCTGTATAAGGACGGGGTACAGATTGCTGAGCTGAGGACGACAGGGGCCCGAGGGACCCAGCCCCATTTCTTCTGTCTTGACACAGGCCACAGGTTAGCATCCGCAAGGGGCAGAGGGGGACACCCCAATGGGGCCCCACTGGCTGACCCAGTGCCTGAGCCTCCTGTCGGCTGTGGGTCCCCTTGGGTGAGCTTTGCCTTCTCCTTGCAGCAGGGAGACGAGCTAACCTGCCAGGTGCCCCCCACACACCGCCCGCCCCTTCCAGGCAGGAAGCTCGAGCTTCGGGGCCAGGCAGCTGGCGAGGGGCAGACTCGGGCTTCCAAGCCAGGTTGGGTTCCCCAGCCCCCACCCCGGAGGAGGGGGCTGCTGCCAGGCCCGGCTTGGGGAGGGTCCCTGTCCCTGGGGAAACCCACGTCCTGGCCCCGCTCCCAACCGGGCTTGCCGTGTGTGTGCAGGCCTGCCCCTCTCTCGGCCTGTTTCCCTTCTCTCACCTCAAGAGGGTGGCTTCCCCAGACCCTGCTGCTTTGGGCAGTGCCCCCTCCCCGGGCAGCCCCCCGGGCCCGGCAGGAGCGTCCATCCCCTGCGTGATGGATGAGCCGACCCTGCTCCTGCTGCCGCACCCGCTGTTCCGGCTGTGGGATGGTGTTTGTTTCACCCACACCCAGCGCCCACCCTGAGCCCGGTGCCGCCGACCCCAGCAGACGGCAGGAGGGTTCTCGGACTGCTTCCTGATTTTAATTTTCCAATCCCCATCTCCTCTCTTCTCCCTTATTGCATTTTGGGGCTTTTTTGGGCTTCTGGAATGAGCATACATCTTTCTGGTGATACTTTCTAATAAAAACCATCATTTATGATTATTTTTCTCCCCCACTAAATGTCAGCCTCATTTGATTTCTCATGAGCGTGGATTTCCTCTGCTCTGCTGCCGCCTGGGGCTGCCCCTGCTCTTGGGTGTGCCCTCTGGCCCCGGCTGCCTGCCCTTGCCCAGCAGCGGCTCGGGGGACTGGGGCAGCGTGGGGCAGAGGTGCCGGCCAGCCCGGCCAGCCCTGTCCATGGCAGTCAGGTCCTTCGAGTGAGTCTCACCTGCACCTTCCGGGCTCCGCTGCGCGGAGGAGGCCGAGTTCACTCGAGAGCTGGGTTCTGGCCTGCAGGGCGGGGGCGCAGCTCCACCAGGCCCGTCCTGGAACCCGGGGTCCCCACCAGCGCATGGTCCCCTGGGACCCACCAGGGCAGTGGTTTGCAGAGCTCATCGTCAAATGCCGTCTTCCCTATGCACCTCATCGAATGAAACCGGAGCTGGGTCCACTGCCCCTCACCAGCAAGACTCGGAGGGCCTGGCCTCGCTCCGTGACTCAGTTTCCCTGGTTTTAATGAGAGCACCTGTAGCGTTATGGATTATGCACTCATGCAGCTAAGCATGTGACAGGAAGAGCCACACACCTGTGCTGGGGAGGACGTGCGCAGCAGGGCCACAAGTGTGCATGCACACACGTCCACACCTACACACACATGTATACACGCCAGACACCGACACACATGCACACACATACATGTATGCACACATGTGTACACACACCCACACACATGCAGACACCGACGCGCACATATGCATATGCACGCACACCTACACACACATGTGCGTGCACACATGCATGCAGACACCGACACGCACACACATGTATATGTGCGCGCACACACATACATTGCACACACACGTGTATATATGCGTGCACACACCTACACATGCATAGCACCTATACACACATGCACACACATATGTATACACTCACACCAACACACAAGCACACACAGACATGCAGACACTGATGCACACATATGTATATGCACGCACACCTACACACACATGCGCGTACACACAGACATGCAGACACTGACACACATGCGCACGCATGTATATGTGTGTGTGCACACCTACACGTGCATAGCACCTACACACATGCACACATGTGCACGCATGCGTACACACATCCACATAGTTGCACGTACATGTGTACACATACATTGTGCTCATGTACACAGATGTATAACGTGCATATGTGCAACACACACACACCCTCATGCACACTCACTTGCTCACGGAACAGTGCCCTGGGCTGCCCTGGGTGTTGCTGTGTGACCTCCAGCAAGGCCCTGACCCTCTCTGAGCCCCCTCAGTCTCCTCTCCGTGCGATGTGAGGCTGGGGTGCTGGGCTCCCTGCACCCCTGCCAGGCGGTACCCTGTCCCCAGCAGCTCATGGGGGGCCTCTGTGCTGAGCAGCCGTGACGGCACCCCAGTTCCCTCGTGGCTGACCTCCCTTCCTGGGACCGCCTGTCCCTAGAGCCCAGGTGGGGGCAGCAGGCGGCCACACGTCCCTCCCTCCCGGCCCGGCCCCACTGGCCGCTGTGCCTCGGTCGTCCTGGCTGGGTCTGCAGTAGACGGCGCCGGTGCCCTGGCCGCTCTTGGGGCTCTGGCCTTGGGGCGCGCCTGCCCGCCCTCCCGCTCGTCTCCCCTTATCGGCGGCGGGAGATGCTCTGTGAATCTGCAGAGATTCTTATGAATATTCATCCTCACATGTCGCCCTTCCACCCTCTCGTCCTTGGCGCCTCCCAGGGCCCCTCCCGCAGGCGGCCTTGTCCCCACTGACCCTGGCTCCCCCGGCCACCGCGGGACCCCCACCGATCGAGGGTCAGAGGTCAGGTTCCCGCTGGCTCGAACCCTGCTCCCCGGGTGACCTCAACGAGGCCCGCGCCCCCCTAGCCTCAGATCCCCTCTGGTTCCACTTTCCAGGGCGCCATGTGCTGGGGACAAAGCCGGGAGGCCTGGGTTCCCCGAGGCTGTGGCGGCCGGATTTCACGGCACCCGAGGCCAGATGGAAACCGGAGAGGCGGGTGTTGTGTCCCTTCTGCGCTCCGGGGTGCAGCCAAACCTGCTCGGTGGGGGTGACCCCTGGGGTGGGTGAGACCAAGGGGGAGAGGTGCACGTGGAGGGGTGGGGGCTGCACCGGTGAGGGCCGGATCCTTGGGGGGGCTGCAGCAGGGTGGGCCGGGTGCGCGGTGGGGGGCGTGCAAGGCTGTGCGGGGGGAGCGTTCGGACCTGGGAGCCCTGGAGGGCGGAGGGAGCCGGCAGCTTTGTGCTTGGGGTCGTGGGCCCCGAAGCCGAGGGCCCGGGAGAGAACCCGGCCGCGCTGCCCAGGGGCTGTGCCTCCGAGGCCCCGTCTGCAAACCTCCCCGGCCCCGAGCTAACGAGGCTGCCCCGTGAGCTGCTCGCTCTGAGGGCGCGTCGCTGGTGGTCCAGAGGGGCCCGTCCGAGGGAAGCGACACGACCACAGCCCGAAGCACTGACGTTCCGAGGAAGCCAAACCCAGCTTGGGACCCCAGGCTGCCCCCCAAGTGGCCCACGAGGAGCCTGCGGACCCCGAAGATCCTGCTGTCCGGCCTGTTGCTTCCTCCTCGGCCACTGGAGAAACCACGAGCCTCCAAGCCGTGGACGCTCCGGGTCACTGCCTTTCCGGGTGCCAGGCCCCGTCTCCCCCCGGGACGGACCCTCTGCCAGGAAAGGGGTCCCCTGGGGCCGCAGTCTTGTCCGGAAGCGCCTGGGGCTGTGGAGCCTGCACACCCCTGCCTGCTGTGAGGTGCTGGGGTGTCCCCGGCCTCCAGACCCCCCACGGGACAGGCCTCTGTGCTCTGAGCCCCCCTCGCACGTGAGCAAATGAAACCTGATCCCCCGGCCCCGTGTTTTCCACCCGGGTGCCCTTCACGGACCCCGGGGACTCCGCACGTCGTAATATGGATGTGGGGGCGCAGAGGGGGGTCAGCGTCCCCCAAGGTCACACAGAGGGCTGACTCGGAGCCAGGCTGGGCCCAGGCCCTCCTGTGGGCCCTTTGCAGATGGAGGACGAACGGACGTCCCCTCGGGCTGGGGTTCTGTGGCGGATGCTGACCCCATGAGCCCCGAAGCTGGGGCCGGCCCTCTCCGTGCTGTTTGCCTAAATCCGTTCCACCTCGTCTTCCCGTGGGACTGCCGCGGCCACCGCCGACATCTGGGAGGGCGCAGCCCGGCATGCGTAATGAGGGCCTGGCGTGGCCCCTCCGCAGCGCCAGGCTGGGACAGATGGCCTATCATTGCCCGTGTTTATTCATTACTGGTTCCACTGGCCCCGATTGGCTTGCAAACCCACAGCGTGTCGGACGAGCCACAGGCCCCCCTGCTCCGGAAGGAAGAAACGGCCCTCCGTTTAGCTCAACGTGCCTGTCCTCCCAGCCTCCTTTGGGGACACAGACATTTCTGGCTTGACCACGTCCCTGGGGTTCCGGGCTAGGCAAGGAGGGCAGTTCCAGCGGCCACGTCCCCGGAAGGTGGCCCGGAGGGGATGGTGCCGTGACACAGTGCCGGCCGTCTCGGTACCCAGCCCTGGTGCGGGCAATGAGGAGCTGGGCCCCCGGGAAGCAGCTCAGGGCTGAACTCCCCAGTGTCCTCACCCCCCGGCCCCCCAGCCTGCGGCCCAGCATGTGCTTCCTCCGAGCCCTGGCTGGGGGCAGTGGAAGGGCCCTGGGGCGCGTCCAAGCTTCTGCTCACTGGTGTTCTCTGGGGAGGGGTCCTGGCTTTTCTCACATTTGCGGAGGCTCGAGCGCAGCCCCTGGTAGCCTGGGAGCCCCTGCCTTTGCCCGGCTGGGGTCTGGGGTAGCCCCTGTCCTCACTGGCTTCACGGGCCACTCTGGGGTGTGCTCACGGAAGGCACCGGAAGGCCACGCTGTGGCTGTCAGTGCTGTTTTGGGCAGATTCCCCCACGGTCTGAGCCTCTGTGTCCTCCTGGAGGGGTAATGGTTCCCACCCAACCTCCGGCAAGGGGGGCAAAGCTCGTGCAGTGGGTGGGGGTGACCGTGAGGACAGGCCCTCGGTTGGGGCGCTGCCCAAGGAGGCCACGCTGCACGCCGGGCCCTGAGAATCCGCGGCGACTCCGCTGGGCAGCCGCCCACGAGTGAGCTGCAGGCCCGGGAGTGACAGAACTCGAGGCACCAACTTCCCAGTCAACGAAAAGGAGCTTCGGCGGCTCCTTACCTCTCACTCCTGTCACACTGGGAGGTGTTTCATCCGCTGCCCACTTGACAGGCTGTCACAAGCTGGGTCCTGCCCCACGAATCGCAGCAGAGCCTGGCTTGGGCCGACCCGCCTGCGGAGCTTTCCGGAGACAAGCGGGCTGTGTACGGGGAGCTCCCGGAGGGGGCCCCAGAGCCCCCCACGGACACGGAGGCAGTGACCCCATCCCCCACTTGGTGACACTGGGCAGGCCCCTTCCCCTTGCCAAGCCTCGGTGCCCCCAAAAGTCTGCCCAAGGGGTCATTAGGGCAGCGCCTATGCAAACTGTAAAGTGCCAACACAAGACTTGCAGATGCCAAGAGGGAGGGTGGGCGGAGGAGGGGGAGGAGGGCCTTCCAGCTGAGAGCCCTCGCGCAGCAGCGGCCCTGGGGCTGGGTCAGGGCTCGGGGACCCATGAGCCAAGGGCATTCTGGAGCCTGCCCACCTGTGTGTGGATCCCAGCCGGGCCACTTCCTGGCCAGGTGACAGGTGACACTATCTAACTGCCCCGGGCCTCGGTCTCCTTAACTGGCCAGTGGGGCCGTGCAAGGGGTGAACGAGTTAACGTACGACAGCGTGCACACAGGCCCCACGCGCACACTTGCCGGTGGTGGTCGTGCGAGGAGGGGAGAGGCTGGAGGGTGCCGGGTGCCTGGGGAAGCCTTGAGCTCAGTCCACAGGCTTGGGGGGGGGGGGGTGGTTCCCAACAGTGACGCTGGAGGGGCCAGCCATGAGAGGGTGACGCCGGTGACTGTGTGACCTCCACAAGGCGGACCCGGGACAGGGGACAAGGGCTGGGAGCAAGGAGGGCAGGCAGAGGGGCCAGGCCCTCTGGGGCAACAAGGGGGTGGTCAGCCCTTCCCAAGCCAGAGGCTGCTGGAACGCGTTGAAGGTGCATAAAGCCAGCAGTCACCCTAGTGGTAGTGAGCTCCCTGGCAGCGGAGGAAATCAAGCACACCCTGATGCCCATGGGGTTGGGGAGGCTTGTGGGAGACGCAGAAAGGCCAGCACTATGAAGGAGGATTTATTTCTTCTAAAGGTAATTTGGAGGTTACAGGATCCAGAAGGAAGCTGTGGAGGGGATCCCTACCCTTGGCTGTGGGACGGACCCCCTTTGTCCACCTCCTGCACTAACCAGTGCCTTAAGGGGGCCAGGCTGTGGGCTCGGGGTCCACGAGTGGCCCTGTGCAGCTGTCCACTGGTGGGACCCTCGACTGCTACCTGAGAGTCGGCCCCAGAGCCGGAGCCCCCTGCAGAGGTGCTGCTTGCCCACCTGGAGGCTGCTCTCCGGGGGGCGGGCCCGGAGCCTGGGAGGGTCAGGGAGGCTGTGACAGGGGGCTGCGTGAAGGTGATGGTGAGATCGGACCCTGTGGGGACCCCCGGGGGGTCACAGCCAGAAGCCAGGGTTGCGTGCTGCCCCCTCGGTTGGAGCAGCGGCAGGCGGGGGCCAGAGCCCACAGCTGTGTCTCCGTGGGTCCCGTGCCAGGCTCCACTCGCGAGCCTCGGAACAGCCCCTGGGGGTCCCCCGGGGGCCCCGAAGCAGAAACCCCCCCATGCCCTCCCCGCCCCAGTCCCTCTGTGTCCCTCTGAGGCAAACCTCCTGGAGTGGGAACGACGTGATTATTCTACCGAGCACCTCCAGCACGGGCCCCTCGAGATCTCGCAGAGCACCTTTCCGCTGTTCTCTAGCTAAGCCCACTTCTCCTCAGAATCGACCCGGACAAGCCCCCCAGCGGCTCCCTGACTCGCTGGCCTTTGACCCTGACCCTGTGGGAAGGGAGGGACCCCTGGCCTCAAGGACAGGTACTGACCCAACACGGCTGCTGTTTTTATGAGGTGGGAAATGTGGTCGCAGACAGACAGACAGACACAGAGGGACGGCGGTCATGTGGCGACGGGACGGAGACCGGAGGGACATGGCCACAGCCGAGGAGCGCCAAGGGTGACTGGGAGCGCCCAGGCGGGAAGAGGCGGGCAGGAGCCTCCCTGGGGGCTGGGCCCTGCCGGCTGCCCAGTTTTGGGCTTCGGCCCCCAGAGCCGCAAAAGGAGAACTTCCCGTCGTTTTCCAGCAGCCCCGGAGACCGGGCGGGACCTCAGTGGGCCTCAGTCTCCCCGCCTGGCAGGAGCAAAGCAGGTTCCCAGCGGCCTGGTGGAGAATGTGGGAAAACGAACGGAGAGAGAGAGCCAACCCAAAGTGTGTGTGATTCTGCCAGGTCTTTCTCCTTCGTGCATTTATAAATATATTTTTTCTTTACAGAATTGCTAAATGAAATTTTTGCCAAATAAATTTTTACCAATTACACAGTTTTTAGTCCATTATTTTCTCCACCTAATATTATGTCATGTGGCTCATCCCAAATGTTAGACGATGACAAAGGCTGGGTCCCTGTCCCTCTGTCTCCCGGGAGGCCACTGGCTCTCAAACGTCCTGGGGTTGTTGTGCAGCCAAAAGGACAGCGCCGAGGAGCGGGCAGGCAGCCTGGTGCGTGGACAGGTAAAGCCCCCTGAGCCGCTGCAGAGGCCACGGCGGGCGTCTTCTCGGGTGTCCTCCAGCTTCCCTGTCACTGAGCTTCTGCCAGCCTGAGGAGCGGCTCTGCATGGTGGCCGGGGTGGGCTCCAGGTGTCCACGCAGGAGAGTGGACACAGACCATGGCACGTCCCGATGATGGGATGCGTCTCAGCATTTAAGACGGACAAACTGGCACACACAAAACCACAGACAGATCCCAAAAACGTGATGCTGTGTGAAAGGAAAGCCCCTGAGGCACCTCCCTCCCCTCCCAGTTCCTGCCCGTCCCCAGAGGCCACCGCGGGTGTGGGTTTTTGCACCGCAGGTGGTCGAGTCTGCTCTCGGATGCCGGGGCTGTGGGCTCCGGAATGTGCATGTTTGTGTCCCGTTCCTTTCACGCAGCATCACGCTTCTGAGATCTGTCTGTGGTTTTGTGTGTGCCAGCCTGGAGGTCCCGGGCTGCCGTGTGCACCCAGCCCCTCTGTGCGAGGGAGGAGGCAGCAGGGGCCAGCGGGGTCTGCACTGGGTTCAACACATGGGGCCCCAAGGAGCTGAAACCATTGTGAGGAACATGAAGAAGGTTGGAGAACGCACATCCGGGTTTCAGAATGTCCCCCAGAGTCGGGGCAGCAGAGATAGTGTGGCCCTGGCATCAGGGTGGACCCCAAGGTCAGTGGACCTGAGCTGAGAGTCCAGATGTGAACACGTGCGTCTGCATTCGGTGATTTTGGACAAGGGCGCTGAGTCCACTCCACGCGTCGGGACAACTTGGCATCCATGTGGGGAGGAAGGAAGTGGGCCCTTTCCTCTCTCCACACCCAAGGTCACTCAAAACAGGTCATTGACCTGAATGCAAAAGCTAAAACGATAAACCTCCTTGAAGGAAATACGGCAGCAAATCTTCACGTCAAGCAAAGCCTGCTTGGATGTGACACAGAGCACAAGCAACCAAAGAGAAGACCGGACTTCATCAAAATTCAAAACTTTGTGCTGCAAGTAATCGATGAGAGAGCGGGACGACAACCTTCAGAAAGGGGGGAAATATTTGCAAATCATAACCCTGATTCGGGACTTACGTCTGGAAAACAGAAAGCCTTCTTATACCACAATAACAGAAAAGATCACCCAATTCAAAAGTGGGCAAAGGATCCAAACAGACATTTCTGCAAAAAGGTCTACAAATGGCCAACAAGCCCGTGAGACGATCAACACCATCAGCCCCTGGGGGAATCCAAGCAAGGGCACAGGGAAATCCAGGTCACAACCTCCAGGATGGCCAAAGTCAAAGGAGAGACAATAATAAATGCTGGCAAAAATGTGGAGAAACTGAGACCTTGTGCACCATTGGTAGAAATGTAATGTGGTGCAGTTCGGCAATTTCTCAAAATGTTAAACACAGAGTAGCCGTATGACCCAGCAATCCCACTTCTAAGTATATACCCAAGAGAAATGAAAGCATAAGTCCCCCCAAAAACTCGTACACGAATGTCATACCAGCATTATTCATCTTGGCTAAAAAGTGGTAACAACCCAAATGTCCATCAGCTGATGAATGGATCCACAAAATGCGGTTCTTTCCAGACAAGGGAACATTACTCAGCCACACAGAGGAACGATGTCCTGATGCCTGTGACAACAGGGACGGACTCTGGAAACACCAGGCCAGGGAAAGAAGCCGACGTGAGAGACCACATATTTATATGACATGCCCGGAAAAAAAGGCAAATCCATGATGACACAAAATGGTCTAAAATTAGGTAATGGGAATGGTTTTCCAACCCTGCAACTACACTAAAATCCATTGATATGTACACTTTGAATGGCCAAATTGTGTGATATGTGGTTATACCTCAATAAGGTTAAAAATAAGGCACCTCGGGTTCCGGTCCTGCCCTGCCCCCGAGGGACCCCTTAACCAAGTGCCCACTATCCATGAAGGTCACTTTTGTCACCTGGAATGTGGGGGCAGGAATCAGCAGACGACGGATAAACAAAATGTGGTCCCCCCACATCATAGCATATCATTCGTCCATAAAAAGGAGTGACGTGCTGGTGCAGTATGGCTGAACCTTGAAGACATCGCATGAGACAGACACAGAAGGACAGCTATTGTGTGATTTCTCCGATATGAACTAGCCGGAATATGCAAATTCACAGCGACAGAGAGCAGAGCCCTGGGGACGGGGGCAGTGGAGAGGGAACGGGGAGCTACTGCTAAATGAGCACGCGTTTGCTTCAGGATGATGAAAAGAGTCTGGAAATAGCCAGTGGTGAACGTTCCACAGTCTTGTCAATGTACTTAATGTCAAAGAACTGTCCACTTGAAACGGTTAAAATGATCTCGATGTTCTGTATATTTTACCACAATTAAAAAACAAGTCGAAGAAAAAAATGGATATAAAGAAAAGATTTGCTTCACTGTGTTGCTGCAGGGATCAGACGAGATGACAAATAAACAAGCCACTTCTTATTATAAGTTTTGAATTTAAATTTATTACGAAGGGAAATGTATGCATCTTTTATAAAACTCACAAGGCATAAATGAGGACACAGAAAAAAATGCCTCACTTTCTGGGGTGATGGAAATGTCCATCATCTTGCTTGGAGTAGTGGCTACATGGATGTATATATCTGTCAAAACTGTACATGTAAGAACTGTGAATTTCACTGTCCATAGATAAATAACACATACAATATATTTTTCAAAGTCAGTCCCCTCCTACACGTTTCCCTGCCCCCTGGTCTCCCAGTTCCCCTTCAGGAAGAACCCACTCTTTCTACTTTCTTGGGCCTCCTCCCAAAGAGAAGTCGGCAGACACACAAGCAAATAAATATATGTCATTTTGTTAGTCCCTTTTCATACACAACTAGAAAAAATAAGGCACCCTATACACCATTCTGCCCCTTGCTTTTTCCCTTGAAGAGCACGTCTCGGAGATGGGTTCAAACCAGTCTGTGTTTGTGTTGGTGAGCCACGATAGCTCTCCACCATCAGCAGACATTTAGGTCATTTGCAATGTGTAACCCTGTACACAGCGATATATCACTTCTCACACCCGTGAGTTTCAACTTCAGGACAGATTCTGAGAAGTAAATGCTGGACCCAAGGATACATGTATCTGGAATTTCTACATTGTTTCAGAGGCTCCAAGAATGTCCTCTTCCCCACACTCTTGCAAAAGAGCCTGTTATTAAACTTTTTAATCTTTGCAAATCCGATGAGAGAAAAATGGTAACTCACAGTAGTTTGAATTCACATTTCTGCTGTTAAGAGTGAGACTAGACATTTTTTTCACATGTCTAAGTACCCTTTATATTACTTTTTCTGTTCATAATCTCTGCTCTTTTTTCCTATCAGGTATTTTCCTTATTGATTTGTAAGAGCTGTTTACATATGAGGAAATCGGCCCTTTGCCTGGTGTAAATTTGGAAATAATGTTTATTTTTTGGTTTGTTGTTGTGACCGTGAAGTTCTGGGCACAGGAAAAGATTGTCACCCTTTTTCTTGGGATACCACTTCCTTGGGATGGGTGTGTGTGTGTGGGGGGGGGAGTTAACTCCAGACACGTCTCTCTCCTTTCCATGCACACACTCACACACTGCCCTGACTGGGTCAGTCACTCCCAACCAGGCTGTCCTTAGAGGAGAGAGGGTACCAGGCCACCCGCAAAGCCATGGGACGAGGCTTTGCTCCGAAGCATCCACAGTCATCCCCTCCATGTGGCCCTGAGAGGGCAGTGGGGCCTGAAAGGAGAGTCACAGCATCCTGCCTCTGAGTTCACAGTCCTGTGGAAGACCCCAACCTGCCAAAGGGGCCTCAGGGTCTGGGCCCAGAGGTGGGGCTCTGACTTGCCTGGGGAAGGGAGCAGATATGAGCTGCTGGGGGCTCCTTGCACCCCCTTTCTGCACTTTCAGGGTTTCTCTCGGGACCTGGCACAGAACAGGTGGTCGTGCAAGCTTGTCTGAGCAGGGGCTTTGGGAGCCCTAAAAGACGTGTGCCCAGGGGGTGCGGTGTCTGGGCCAGGGACACCCCTCAGCAGTGGCTGGCCTGATTAGGGGAGGAGACGGGCTGGACCCCTGCCCCACTCGCCCCTCCCCAAAGGGCCCTGGGTGGGGTGAGGAGTGGGTGGTCGGGGTTGCTTTAATAAAAAGAAGAATGCGTCTGACCCAGCTCCTGAGCTGTGAGAGTCTGGGCCTCCCTCCCCAAGAGGGTCCCCGTTTGGCAGCTTCATTCTGGCAAAGAGCTTGTGCAAGGGCCGCCAAGCTGGACACAGCGATGCCCAGGTGGAAGGGGAGCGTCCGGCCATCCTGCGAGTTCGACCTCCTGGCTCAGCCGTTTCGTCTCAGAACTGACAGTTTCTCTGATGAACCAGGCCTGTCAGTGCTGCATCTGGGTCCTCGTGATGCAGGCCCAGCTTGTCAGGAGGCTCGTGTGTGTGTGTGTCCAGGTGTGTGTGAGTGAGCAGTGCGTGTGCATGCAACATGTGTGCACGTGTGGCATGTGCATGGTGTGTGAGTGGACGTATGCATGCATGGTGTGAGCTTGTGCACGGCATGTGGGTGTGGTCTGTGTGCACGCATGGCATGTGTGCACGTGTGTGCCATGTGTGTATACATGCAAAGTGTGTGTGTGGCATGTGAGTGTGCAGTGTGTGCTTATGGTGTGTGTGAGTGCATGTTGTGTGTGTGCATGAGTGGCATGTGTGTGCATGCAAAGTGTGTGGCATGTGCACATGTGCATGCTGTGTGCGTGTGCACTGCGTATGCACATGCATGTGTGCATGGTGTGTGTGTGTGCCTGTATGGCATGTGTGACTGTGCAGTGGGTGTGTGTGTGTGTGTGTGTGTGCTCAAGCTGATTTATGAGTATGAAAATCCTGAGTACAGGGGCTTTGGAGTCTGACCATCCGGATGCAAACCCTGGCTTGACCATTCGCTGGTTTCCTGTGACCCTGGGCGTTGTTCATGTCCCTAGCCCTCGATCTTACCGTCTGTGAAATGGAGCTGTTAGCGGCACTTGCCTCTCGGGGTCACCAAGACTAAATGAATGGAAGGCACAGTCAGCCCCGGCTACAGGCAGAGACTTTCATCATTCCATGTGGGTGTACTTGGTTTGGGGGTGTGTGTAGCTGGAAGCCCCTACAAGGCCACGCTGACCACAACTGTAAGCTTGGCTTCGGAGGGGAGGGGGGGCGGAGTTCCCCCCAGGCCACCCTTTGCCAGTTCCTGCGGAGGGCCGTGGGCTTGTCTAAGGTGTCCCGGGGGTGTGGTTGTGTGTAGACGTGTGTATGGAATGTGTGGGTGTCTAATGTGTGTGTCTACCACAGAGGCTGTGCCGGGCTCCAGGAGCTGAGTGCCTAGGACGGCTGGGGGGGGCTTTATCTAACAGAGAGCCCTGCCTCCCCCGCCTCCCCCACTTCCCCTCCCTGGTCGGCTCTGGGGGCTCCCACTCCAGGCCTCTTGGGGGGCAGTGGCCAGGCCGGGCCAGGCCCAGCAGGGTCTCTGCCCTGTCACAGGAAACAAGGGCACATTTCAACCTCCCAAGAAGCTGAGGAATAAGCCAGGGGGTGACCTAGTGGGGGCCCACAGGCCTGGTCAGAGAGCTTTCCTCCGGGCAGGCGAGTGTCAGGGGTCTGGGTCAGGACGCAGCTCTGCTCCACCAGGTGGGGGCAGCGGGAAGAGGGGCCTGTGCGCCTCGGCTACCTCAGGCTACTGGAGCGGGCAGCCCCCTCCCTGAGGCACGTGGGCTCCCGGGGTGCAGGCCCTGCTGAGGTCTCTGGCCCCTGCGCACTAACTTAGGACAGGACAGCACGCAGGCCTTGGCTCCGTCCTTAATGACTGTCACCCTCCAGGCCTAGGGGTCCAAGGGAAGGGTGGTGGCCCCGTCCCCAGCCGGGGTCGCGGTTGCCCTTCTTCCCCGGGAACGACGAGTCTGGCAGTGGCGCGGGGTGCGTGGGGCAAGGAGGGGCCGGCGGCTGGAGTTCAGGACGGACTGGGCCCCCGAGTGCCCCTTCTCAGCCCCACAGCCTTGGGCCCCGTTGCTCGCCGCCCGGCGCGCCACACCCACCCCTGTCCCGGGAGCCTCCTCCGCGACGGGGACTCCAGGGGACAGGCCCCCCGGCCCAGCAGCCCCGTCCTTAGGCCGCGCTCACTGCCGCACGGCTTTCCCTCCTCCTCGGCGCGGCGGGGCGGGCCTGCGGGCCTGCGGGGCTGTGGGGCCGGGCGCGCCGCAGGCAGCGGCGCCCACAGGGTCGCACCCCGCGCCGCCAGGACTGCGGGGGTCCGGGGCTCCCCAGCCCGGGAGGCGGCGGGTCGGGAAGGAGCGGTCAGGCCAGAGCCGGGCGAGGGCGCCCTTGAGCCTGATTTGGGATTTCTACACCGCGCAGGCCGGGGAAGGGGCGGTGGGCTTGGGGCGCCGCCCTGGGAGACAGGGTTTCCGCTCCGCGAGGGCTCGGGCAGGGAGAGGTTGCGAAGGGCACCGGGGCTGGCCGAGGGAGCGATTTCTGATCCCTTGGGGTTCGGGAGGAGACTGGGGGTGGGGACTTGGGGGGAGGGGGAACCGCTAAACCGAGCGTCCCGGGCATCGGAAGGTGCCAGGGCTGCTCCCACGCCCCCTGCCTCCCCTCAGATGGCAGGGCAGGGGCGAGGGGTGGGGGGAGAGGTCGAGGGGCAGGGGGGGGGCTCGGGCCAACTCGGTGGCGAGGGAGTCCGGGAGGACGTGGCGCCCCAGGGGCGCGCCCACCCTCTCCCCGCCCCCCCGCCCGTGCCGCCCCTGCGGGCTGGGCACTGGCCCTCGCCGCGGGCGCCCCCACCGGGGCTGACTTTGGGACAACTTTCACGCGGGTTCCGGGTGTGTGCGCACGGCCGTGTTCACACGCGCGTGAACAGTCCCCGCCCAAGGTACCCACCTCCTACCGCTCTCGCCACCCAAAGCCCGATCCCTGGACCTCCCGGGGCTTCGGCCCCGAAGGGCAGCCTTGGCGCGGTCGGGGGGCCTGGGGCGGGGGCGCGCGGGCAGCCCGGGAGGAGGGGGCGAGGCTGCCCCTCAGCTCCCCCGCCGCCCCACGGCTCGCTCCCACCCCCCTCCCAGCGCACCCTGTGGCCTCCCCCGGTCCATCGGCGCGCGGGGAGCGCCCGCCCCCGGCCCCCTCCCCCTCCCCCTCCCCGCTCCGGCTCCGACATTAAACCCTCGATCCCGCGGGGGAAGAATGTGCCACCAGCTCGGCGCCGCCGCGGCCGCCGCCACCACGCCCGCGCCCGCGCCGCCCGGCCCTCGGCGTCCCCGGCGCGGCCACTGCCCGCCTGCCCGGGCGGCCCGGGGCTCGCAGCGCGCGGTCCCCGCCGCCTCCCCGCGCTTGACGCAGTGAGCGCCGCAGCCCCGGGCCCGCCGGTCCTCGCTCCCGGCGCAGGCCGAGGCCAGCCCGGCGGCCGGGGGGAGGGGGCGCCGCCGGGCCGCGCGCCCGGAGGAGGAGGAGGAGCACCGAGCCGAGCCGCCGCCGCGCGGGGACCTGGCGCGCGCGCCGCTCGCCCGTGACCGTGCCGCCCGCCGGCCCCGCGCCCCCCAGGTAGGAAGGGGACTGCCGGGGCTGCGCCGGGGGCTCCCTCTGTCGCAGCCGCGGGGCCGGGGGTTCCCGCCCCTGGGGGAGGCGGGGAGGCGGCTTTCTTTGGGTGGGGGCCGAGGGGCGGGCGCGGGGTCCCCGGCGGCTCGCTCAGCCTCGTCCTCCCGCGTCCGCCGCGCCGAGGCCTGACTCCCTCCCGCCCGTGGGGCTCCGGTTGCGGTGCGTAAGGTCCGTGGCTCCGGGGTACACCCCCCCGCACCCCCCGGCTTCCGAGGTGTGCGCACCCGAAGTTGGCGGCCCGGAGCCCGGGCCGGACAAACTTCCCTCTCCGACGCCGCGGCCCGAAGCAACGGGGCTCCGGACCCTCCAGGCTCGGAGGCGCCGCGGGGACCCCGAAACTTTCCGGAGCGCGCAGAGAGGGACAGGCGGGCTGGGCGGGGACCCGGGGGTACTGCCTTCAAGTGCACGGTGGCAGCCGCGGCCCCCGAACGGGCCGAGAGCTGCGCCCCCATATTCTGGAACCCCCATCCCCTGGTCGGGGCGGAGAGGGAGCAGCGCCCGCGCCGCTGGAGCTCTTCGCGGGGGTTGCAGAGCCCCCCTCCGGCCCGGTCGCGGCCGAGCGGCGGGAAGGACCCGGCTCGCGGCTATTAATAGGCGCCGGGACCCGCACCTCCCCGGGCAGGGGCAGCGAGCGCGCTGGGCTTGGCCGCGGTTGGGTCGGGACCTCCCCCAGCTCTCGGGGCCCCCGCGCTGTCGCTCTTCTCTGCCGCCCCCTGCTCTCCGCCCACGCTCTCCTCTCCTGTCTTGGGATGTCGCCCCCCGAACTTTTTCTCCTCCTAAACTGCAGGGGGTGTTTGTAGCGGCCCCGTCAAGGGCCTGGCGGGTGGGAGGAAGCGGGCACCGTCCCTGCCGAGTCCTCCGCGGGATGGGTGTGGGGCGCCTGGGGTCAGCCACCCCCTCTGAGCCCACTGGGATGCAGGCAGAGAGGGCTGGAGGCTCCTGAGAGCGATGTGGAGAGCAGGGGAGGCTGCGGGGCTGTGGGGGTGGGGAGGTGGGGGTGTGGGGGTGGGTGGCAGCAGTGTCCTGGCGTCCCTCTTCCAGCGTGGCCTTCACACCCCAAAGGCCCAAGAGGATTTCCTCACTCCACCCCACCCCAATGCTTGGCTCCTGGATTTGACGATTTGGGGGACAGCTCCCTCTTTGCAGATCCCGGCCCCCAGGCAGCTTGGGGATCTTTGTCCCCGGGGCCGCCCACAGGCCTGGCCCCCTCCCCTTTACCTCCAGGACGCTGAGGCCCTCTGGAGCTCCTGTGCCCCATCGGGCAGTGCCGACCCCTAGCGAGCCAAGTGTCACATTCTTTCTTCGGCTCTGGGGGAGGGAAGGGGGGCGTGGAGCGTGGCTTTGGGTCCCTGACAGATGTCCTCGCACCGGCGTCTCTAACAGAATTAATGACTTACACGCAGGCTGCCGATGCCACGGGGGAGGGGCGGCAGCCGGAGACGCTGGGGATGGAGCTGCAGCCCGAAGGCGCAACCTCTGCTCGGGGTTGGGGCCGTGCAGCCAGGAGGACCCCCATGCCCCCCAATGGGCTGCACCTCCAAACCCCCACCCAGCTCGGCGCTGCATCCAGCTCGGGCTCACGGTTCCGCCGGCTCCCGGGACCCTCCCCGTCACTCCCGTGGGGCTCCTGCCCCCCTCAGCTGAGCCTCCACCCTGGGTGGCCACATCTTTGCCGGGGAGGGACCCTGGAGACCTCAGCCTGGGCCTCCATGAGCAGAGATGGACTCAGGGCCACCGGGGGTGGGGGGCCTGAAGGGGCCGGGTGTGGCTCAGGGCAGGTGCCCCGGAGGCTCATCAGATCCGCCCTGTGTGGCCCGAAGCCGGCGCTTCCAGGCTGTCTGGGAGAGAGCTCAGCAAAGAGGGGGTCACCACCCCTCCCAGGGGCACGGCAGTGGACTCGTGGCTTTTTGCAGGGCCTGGGGACCCTGCTCGTGGGGACCCTACTCTTTCCCCGAGGCTGGAAGGTTGCTTCCTCGGACCTTCGAAGAGTGGCCAGAGACACCCGGGGGAGGACCAGTCGGAGCCGAAGCTGGGGAGGCCCAGGCCTCTGCACCCTTCACCCCCGCGCCCCGGGCCTCAGCAGCCCCAGCCCGGTCTGGCAGCGTCCACTGGGGGATAAACAAGGGCCTGCCCTTGGCCTGCAGCTGGGCCAGGGTCGGGGAGGGGGCAGCCGAGGGGAGACGGCGGAGCGCAGCTGCTCCAAAAGGCCCCTGCCCTCCTTCCCTGTGCCTGACCCCTGACCCCGGAGCTGTGAGGTGGCTCCTTGGCCAGGCAGTACCCCCAGTTCCTGTGTATAACTCGGGGACCCCCGAGGACTGCACCCACCCCACCGGGCAGGAAGGAGGAGTCTCCCTTGCAGGGAATTCCAGCCGGTGCCCTAAGACCCAGCACGGGGAGGGCGGCGCTGAGCCCACTCCCCTCTCTCTTCCGGCTCCGGTGGAACCTTCTGGGCCCAGGTGGTCTGGGGTCACCGGCAGCGGGGCTGGGCGGTGCGGAGGACCGGCTTGTGCTGTGGGCCCTTCGCTCTCATTCCCTCTCCGGCCCCACACGCCATAGGATTGATCTTGATTTGCTGCCTTTGAATTGAGTCAACTCTTTTGTATGCCGGGTGAATTGCCCAGCTGCCGGGAGCGCGGAGCGTGCCGGGGCTACTGAGGCGCCGCCGGGAAGCCGGAGGGGGCAGCAGGGGGGCGCGGGCAGGGCCACCCCGAGGCCTGCCCTCAGCCCAGCGAGGGGTCCAGAGGCTTCCGGCCCGGTGGTTGAGGCTGCCCTGGGGCCGCCTAGGGCTCTGCTTTGGAGAGTCTGTGTGGTGTTGGCAGGTCCCTGCGCAGCTCTTGACTCAGTTTGTCCACCTCTAACATGCAGACAGTGGGGTTTCCGCACCCGGGAGGTTGAGGGTGCATATAGCCCTGCCGAAGTAAACGTAGAGGTTGGGGTGAATGAGGGAAGGAATGGGGTGGGGGGCGTCCAGGGCTTGGGAGAGCAAGACAGATGCCAGGTGGCCCCCCCCACCTCCCTGCCTTGCAGATACCCCGGGCACCCCAGTCGTGCCCTCTGTCTCCAGGGCCCCTGCCCTCCTTGGGGTCTGGGGGCGGACCAGGGTCCTGAGGACGCCTTGTCTTTGCTTAAAGTCTCCCCCGCCCTTGGTGGGGGTCGTGGGTAGCTCATTCAGGCAACAGCTGTAGCGCTCTCCCCCACCCTGAGAGCTGCGCCCCCCACCCTCCACAACCACTTAGGTGTGGGTGGGATGGGCGGGGAAGGGGCCGGAGGAGCCCCTCCTCCCCCCTCCCCTCCTCCCTCCCTCCCGCCCCCCAGCCCGTCGGCCGAGCCCCTCCCGCCTCGGCAGACCTAGCGAGAAGGAGCGAGGAGGCGAGGAGGGCAGTGCCGGGCGAGCGAGGGAGGGCCGGAGAGGGGCGGGCGCGATCCACCGAGCCGGACTGGAGCCTCGGAGGAAGAGGGGGTGGAAGGAGCGAGCGAGGGCGGGAGGAGGGCGGGCGCGCGAGAGCCCCCCTGCCCGCGGGCGAGGGGCGGGGCCGCGCGCAGATCGATGGGCGACGCTGGGGCGGAATTTCAATGCCGAGAGCGAAGTTAGAGCCTGAAGGACGGCGGCGGCGGCGGGCGCAGCCCGGGAGCGGCGGCGGGGCCCGGCAGGTAAGCGCGGCGCCCGGCTCCCAGCGGCCCGGGGTGCGGGGCCTGGGGAGCGCGGGGCTCGGCTACCCCCGGTGGTGGCGTGGCCAGCCCCCGCCCCTCGCGCCTCTGCGCGTCGGCCCGTGCGCTCCCCGTGCGCCCCCGGTCCCCGGTGCGCCCCGGACCCGGCGCGCGAGCCGAGCGCAGCGGGCAAAGTTGAAGCAACTTGGCGGCGGTGGCGAGGGAGCGGGCGCTGGGCTGAGCCCAGCAGAGCCAGGGGCCCTGGTCGCTGCTGCCCCCCGCCCCGCTGCCCCCTCCCTGGGAGCCACCCCTTTCCCAGCACCTGCTCCCCCCCGAGTCCCCCGTCCCCCTTCGCAGCCCGGTCCCGCTCGCTCCCCACAGCAGCCGCTCCCCGCAGTCGACCCTCTGCAGCCCTGCCCTGCCCTGCTGGAAACCCAGGTACTACCCCTCCTCCTCGGTCCCGGGTCCCAGACCCCCTTGGTGGCCACCCCCACCCCGGAGATGGTCCCGCCACGCACGGGGTGGGAGTGGGGGGCGACCACATTGGGGGCCTCTGGCACAGGGAAGGGGGGCTTCACTCCCTACTTGGTGGATGTTCCCCACCCCCAGCCTGGGACCGGATCTCCTCATCATTCCGCTTTGCAGGGCTGCTTGGCCCCCTTGCCCCAACCTGCCTCTAAAGACAGGGGCCCTAGGAGAGCCTCTGAAATCCGCAGGCCACCTGCTTGCTGCCCAGGGTGCCCCTCCTTGCAGGGACCGACAGCACTTAGCTCAGAGGAGACTCTTCCAGGCATCAGCTGAGTGACCTTGGGGCCAGGGCTGTCTCAGAGCCTCAGTCTCCACATCTGTGCAATGGGATGTGATGAAAACAAGTCCTCCGGAAAGCCTTTGTGGGGAACGAATGGGCACTGGGCAGGCTTGGCACAGAGACAGCCCCCTCTCAGGTTGGAGACCCCACCTGGTGGGCACCTCCCAGCAAATCTTGATGTGAGCATCTTCCCTGCTAGAGGGGAACCCTTGAAAAGTCTGTGTTGGGTGGGGCCGTGTGTCCTGCTGACCCCTCTTCTGGGCTGGGGACTGTGCAGAAAGCATTCCCAGGATCTAAGTTCTGGGAACCTTGGGGACAGGAGCTTCTGAAGGGCACAGAGCTAGAGGAAGATAGAAAAGGCAAAGTCTCAGCTCCGTTTCTCTCCAGCACAGCCTCCTAGAGATGCTCCCCAGCCTCCAGAGGGGCACTTCAGCCTCTGCCCAGTGCTGAGACGGAACGGAGCCCCTGGGGGTTATTGTCTTAGAGCCGCACATGCTCCTGTCCTGTCTGCCCAGCCCGGCGGCTCACCTCCTCTGCCCTGCGTTCTCTCTGCTTTCACCTTTCATTCATTCAGCATCAGGGAAACAGATCGCAGGCCCCAGCCCACTTTTTCAGAAAAGGACACACACCCAGAGACAGAGGGACACGCTGCCGGGCCTTAGAGGGAAGCACGTGCCTTCACTCTGGCTGCGAAGAGGTTTGGAGCCCGGCCGGGACCCCGGAACTCCGGCCCCTCATTTTCTGGGCACAGCAAGGAACATCTGACCATCCCTTAGTGGGTGGAAGACCTCGAGATCTCTGGATCAGAAAGGTTGGGACTTGGGGGGCACTGGGGCCATGCCACCCCCCCATCTCAGCTGCCTGGACCCTCTCCTGTGGGCAGCTGTGTGTGCCTTCTGGCTGCGGTGGCCGGTGGCTGCGTGCATGTCATCCGGGATGATACAGCAGGCCCTTAGTGGGTCTAAGAACAGCCGGGAGGGAACCTCGGCCCCAGTCAGGCTCCCAGGCAAAGCTGGGGGAGGGGGAGTGGGGTTGCAGGGGGGCCGAGAGGTGTGGGGGCTCCCACACCTGAAGGATGGGGTCCCTCCCCACAGCCCCCACCCCCACCCCTCAGGGCTCCCTCTGGAAAGCTCAGCGAGTTTTCAAAGTGCTTCCCAAGCAGACGCCCCACACCTGGGCTGGGAGAGGCTGCTGCTCCCCAGCTCCCACCGCTGCACAGCCCCCCAGGAGGAAACAGGTGGCTGAGGCCCCAGAGCACGGGCCCAGCAGCCCCCCTCTTGGACCCAGGTTTGATCTTGGGACCCCAAGTGTGTCGTTGTTGTCTGCTTTGCCTCCTTGCACCCCAGCTCTGGATTTCAGTGGGGTTTTCTAAACACACATGAAACCCCCCTTTGCAGCTCTCCCTGGTCGAGCCCCCCACCACCACCCCTGCCCCCTCTGGGGCCCAGTAGCCATCAAGGAGGACCCTGTGCCTGAGCGACAAGACTCGGGTGCTGTGCCCCAGGCGCATGGGCTTGGGGTGTTGTCTGTCTCTGCAGGAAACCAGTTACCCCGTGGGGAGAGGTGTGAATGCCCCTGGGAGGGGCAGTGTGAAAATGCCGGTGAGCAACCGGTGGGAGGTGGGTCTCTAGGGCTGAGGAATTCCCGGGGTGAAGCTGGAGCGGGCTGGGAGCCATCTGTCACCTCTCCAGCCCCTCCTCCGGCCCCCACAGCCCCCTCCTTTGCCTCTGTCACAGACTCTGGAGCTCGTCCAATGGAAACACAGGTGTGGACTGGCTGGGGGGGTCCATTCCAGCACCCCTGTGCACAGATGGGGAGACTGAGGCCGGGGCAGGGCGGGGCACTGTCCGAGGTCCCGCTATGAGGTGGGGGCGGAGGGGTCCCGCGTCCCTGCTGTGCTGGGTGAGGTCAGGTGACAGCAGCTGGGGGGCCTGGCTTCCCCGGGCACCTGTGGTGCCAGCCGGCAGCCCCAGAGGTGAGTGGGCAGCGGGCAGACAGCGGTGGGCACTCTGCCAGCCTCTGGACCTGCCTGTGCCGTCTGCCCCCCACAGACCCCCACCCTGGCCCTGCCCCTGGTCTGTCGGGCGAGCCTTGCTTTGCCAAGCTCCCTGCTGGCCTCATGGGGACGGGGTCAGAGGCCACCCTGGGGCTGTGTGGCATTTGGGGGCAGGGCCAGAGACCCCTGCACTGAGCTGGCAGAGCCTCCAGGGCTGAGTCAGCTCATGTTGAGGCCCTGATACGCTCTCTGCCCGGGGCCTGGGATGGAGACCCTGGCCCGGCCCGTGTGGGGCTTCTGTGCCGGGGACTGGGAGGCAGATGGCAGACATGTAAACACACAGGTGACGAGGATGCTTCCAGCTGGGTCCAGCACTGCCCGAGGTCACGCGGCCAGCACTCCCAGGCCTGCTCCGTGGAAGGCTGGGCCCTGTCTTGGAGAGAGCTGGCAGGGCCCCACAGCTTGGCTCCCCTCTTGCAGGCTCTGGGGGTCTGAGAGCAGCAGGTGGGGAAACTGAGTCATGGAGGCGGGCCCAGGGGCTGGGTGTTGGGGTCCCACCTGCACCAAGCTTCTCACTCTGCCCATTCTGCTGGGGCTGTGGGAGACCCCCATCCCTATGACTCAGCCTGGTGGCCTCCCTTCCTCCCCAGTAATGAGCCTTAGTTCCCCAGGATTTACAGCTGGTCTTGCCCTCAGGGCTCCTCCCTGGGGTGTCCCAGAGGGGGGCACCCAGCACAGGAACCCGCAGATACAGATGCCTATGGGGAGTGGGAGCAGGGCGGGCGCGGGCCCTGCAGTGCAGGGTCCCTGCCTGGTGCAGGTCCCCGGGGCTGAGGTGGAGGAGGAGGGGAGGTGTGGTGTCGCTGGATGGCCCAGCAGCCCCTCCTGGTGGCAGAGTGTGTCCTCTGGACTTGGGGGGCCTCTGATTCAAGTGTTCATTTAATAGATGGGGACACTGAGGCCCAACTAGGAAAGTGGAAGCAAGCTGAGGCCAGAGCTGGCCACAGAGCCCAGGTTCAACCTGGCTCCCTGCACCCCCCAACCGGCCCCGCTGTACCCCTGCCCTGCTGCAGAAGCCCCTGTCCCTGCTGCCCACCCCCTTCCACAGCTCCCTCTACAGAGCAGTCCAGCGAGCACTGTGCCGAGAGCCCTTCGGCAGCACCAGGGACACACGGTGGGCGTCTGTCCCCAGGAGATCTGTCCCCAGGCCCCCAGCTCTGGACACCCCCCTGATGGGAGGGGGCCCTGTGAGGGGCTGAGAGCCAGTGCCCCCTCCTGTTCCCCGAGAGGCCCTTGCTTCATTTTGAGCAGGGTCGAGCTGAGGCGCCCCTTAGTCATTTACTCCCTCTGGTTTGATAAGCAGAGATGCACACGCGCTCCCACAGGGGGACGAGGATGGCTGTCAGTGGCCTTGGCAGGGGCCCAAGGACCACATCGATGACAGGGGCCATGGCCCTACCACTGGGGAGGGCCCTTCCCAGGCTCCTCATTGTGCTGCAGAGAGAGGCTTTGCCAAGCGGGCCCGGGGAGGAAACGGGGCTGGGCCGGGCTGGAGTCCTCGGTGGCTGCCACGAGCCTTAACAGCCCTGAGGCGGGGCCAGCACCGGGAGATGCCCGCACCCCGGACCCCTGCCAGGCCGGCGTCATCTGCACGGCTGGCTCTCTGCCTCTGCCCCCTTTCTGCCGTCCCTTCCGTCCCTGCATGGTCTCCCCAAGGGCTGGGGGTCCCTCGGGACCTGCTCCCTGGGCCAGGCTGGGCCGTGGGGGGCTTTGGCCCTGGTGTCCCTGTTCTGCCAGACCAGTTCCAGGGACCCCCGGCCAGGTGGAGCTGCAGAGGTGATGTGTGATCTCGGGTGGTCGCCTACCCTCGCCGGCCTCAGCACCCCCTCCGTCAGGTGCCGGCTGGGCGGATGGCCGCTACCTGGTGAGTCTAAATTGTCGGCACCGTCCTGTAAGAGGTGCAGCCGCTGCTGGCGCGCACAGACCCCCGTGCTTTTGACTTTGCCCCGTGCGGCCCTGCGTGCCCTGCAGCTCCGGCTTCTCCCGGGCAGCCTCGCCTCGGCCCTGGGGCCTCTCTCAACCCCGCCAGGCAGCGGCCCGTGCAGAGCCCCAAGGGGGCAGCCAGCGAGGTGGGTGGAGGGACGGCAGGGCCTGAGGGGCTGGCCTTGGGGGCGGGGGGCAGGGGAGACCTGGGCGGCAGGCCGATCCAGGGCCGTTGGGGAGAATTAGGCAGCCGAGAGGCCAGGTGACTTGCACATTTCAAAAGTCCTTCTGCCTGAGGGTGAAGAAGGGACTGTCGGGCCGTGGGGGGCAGGGGGCTGTTAGGGGACGGCCGTGGTCGAGGGGAGACGGGGAGATGTGTGGCTTCCTCCTTGGCGTTTCCTTAAGAATCGGAGATGCGGTCCGTGGGGAAAAGCGTTCTGTGCGCAAAGCCCATCTTCCCGTTCCTGTCCCTTACAAAAGAGAAATGACTTCCCTGGAGGACAAGATCGGGTGACGCAAATCCTGGCCTTCCCTTGACATCCATAAACGTTTCAGAGATGAGTTTCCGAGGAGACATGAACACCCCAAAACAAGGGCCGTCGAAGTGGTGCTGACCCCGAACCACCCTTGGGCATCCCTTGCGCTCTCTTTCTGCTGGGGACGCACCTGTCGGAGCCGGGTCCCTGCGTGGGTGTGTGCACTACAGTGTGCACACGTGTGTGCCTGGGGTCTTCGTGTGGCCCTGCCTGGCCCCTGGGCAGCGGATGTGGGTGTCATGACAACCGTTTGCTGAGCAGGACGTGCTCGGAGCGGAAACGCCTTCGGTTTGAAGTGTTGCTGGTGAACGTGTCGTTTGCTTGTTCCAGCTTAGGAAGCCCTGCCAGTGCTGCAGACAAGAGCCGTGCTTGGGGGACGGCGGGGTGTGCGGTGCTCTGGGGCTCTGGGTGGGCCGAGCCCTGGATCCCCTGGTGCTGGAGGGCTGACTGGGCCTGGGCGGGGCAGGCCGGGGCAGGGCCGGGAGTCGGTCTAGCTTTACAGTGTCTCCACTGAGTAAGAACACATTAGATCTGAAGCTTGAGGTTCGCCGGAGACGGTTTTTTAGACGAACAATCCACTAGAAATGCCGGCCTTGCCGCCCGAGCCAGGGACCAAGCAGGGGTGGCCGGAGCACCAGCTGTCCCAGCCCCCGGAGCTGCCCTCGCAAGGCACAAGCTGGGGCTCGCACACTGGAGGCGCGTGCACACATGTGTAAACGTGCACCTGGCATGCCCATGGGTGCATGTACGTACACTGACAGGCCCGCGTTTGCACACGCAATCTGACACGTGACCCTGCTCTGCTGTCCACACACATGGGTGTACACACCTGCAGTCTGACACACACACATGCGTGTGCAGTCTGAAACAGAGACATGCGTATGCACGTAACACGCATGTAGGCACGTGACTAGGTGTGCTGTGTGTGGAGACCCCCAGGTGTGCACGCCTACCACACGCAGTGCAGCCTGGCAGGTGGGGAGGGGGTCTCCTCTGAGGGCTCCGGGGGCAGGTGTGCGGGTGGGACCCCCTCCTTGAGCCGCCTCCAGGCCCCTCTGGCCCCACCGGCAGAGTCTTAGGGGAGGCTCCCACCGGGCTGGCTCGTGCCGGCTCACTGTGCCCTGCAGGCCCCGTGCTGCCCTCCCGGGTCCCTGGGAATCAAGGGCCCGGGCAGGTGGTGGGGCAGGGGTCTCTCCCCTCAGGTGGCCCAGGTGGGGCGGGCCTGGCAGTTGGGGGAGAGGGGTGCACCCCCCTCAGGGGACCGCGAGTGGCCCCCAAACAGCTGGGACCACCGTGTGGTCTTAGCCAAACCCTCCCCTTTGTCCTGTGTGTGTGGCAGGCCCTGGGGGGGCCACAGCCCCTCAGTGGACCTTCCACGGCCGGGTGGGGGGATGCTGAGCCACTGAGAGGTGGAGGGTCTCGGCCAAGGCTGACAGCCTGGGATGCCGGACCCCCATTGCCTGTCTCTGACCCCCTCGCCCACCCCCAGCCACCAGCCCCCACTCCGTTTTACAGGTGAGAGGCTGGCAGGGCCGAGCTGCCCAGGGTGGCCCAGACTCCTGGACTCCTGCCCAGGGCCACCTGGCCCCAAGGTGACAGGTCCCTCAGCGGCTGCCTTCCCCCCACCCCGTCCGTCCTTCTGTCCCACCCGCCACCCGTCCCTGTCCTCCAGCCATCCTCCTCCTCCCCAAACTCAGCCGCGCCCCCGGCTCCTCGGGGGGTCTCCCCTGCGCTTACCCCATGACACGACCTGCGACCTCCTCAGCCCTGACCCCTCCTCCCCTGCTGCCCCCCAGGTGGGCTGGCCCCGGCGTCCGCTGACCCGCTCCCTGGAAGCCCCGTGCGTGCAGAGCTCTCATGGCCTCACCCCTTCTGCCCGTGCACCCGTAACAGCCCCAAGAGGACAGAGGCTGGCAGGAGCACGTGCGTGTGTCGCTCGCTCACTCGCACGCTCGGGGACGGTCTCCGGACCTGGGCTCAGGACCCCGGATCCAAAGGCAAAGAGCCCCGTGCGGCCCAGATCTGCTGGCAGCCCGGGGTGGCGCGGGGCCCCGAGGTCAGGGTCCATCCTGTTTCGAGTGCTGCGGGATGGCGGAGAGGCCGAAGCCGGGGGCTCGGGCGGGCCTCAGGCTGGGGCGAGGGTCTGACCCCAGGGGCGCCCCGTGTCCGCTCGGCGTGCAGTGACGTCCTTGCCGCTCTCCTTTAGCGGCTCCGTCGAGGTGTCATTTTTACATCCCAGAGCCCACCTGCTGGACCGTACCGCGCAGTGGTTTTTCATAAATCCATGGAGCTGTGCAGCCATTGCTGCCAGCCAGTTCTAGAACTTTCCCTTCACCCTGGAGCATTCCCTGGCGCGCATTTGCCCCCAGTTTGCTGTCCCACCTCCAGGCATGGCATTCCGTCTCCAGGCTTCCCTTTTCTGGACAATTCCTGGAAGTGGACTCGGACGGGCGTCTGGTTTCTTCCCCCGAGCGCCGCGCTCTGCAGGCTCCCCGTGCGGCAGGTGTCGGGAGCTGGCCGCGTGGCCGACTAGCGTCCGTTGTGCTGCTGCTCCAGGTTGCCTTCCTCGGACACCATCGATGGACATCTGGGCTGTGTCCGGTTTGGGGCAGTTGCGGATGGAGCAGCTGTGAACACTTGTGCACGCGTCTGTGTGTGGACAGGGGCCTCCGCCTCTCGTGGGCACCTTCCTAGGACTGGACTTGCTGGGCCACATGGCATAGTTAACTTTATATTTTTAACAAACCGCCAGTTTCCCAGTGCTTTGTGCCATTTTACGTTCCCAGCGGCGATGGATGAGGTTCTGGTTTCTCCGCTCAGCATGCTTGGTCTTGTTTGGAGGATGGAGGCTCAGACGAGTAGGGGCTGGGTCCCCTGCGCTTTAATTCATGCTTCCCTGATCTCTCGTGAAGCCAAATATGCATCAGGACTCGTATTTCTTCTTTGAGGAAATGTCTATTTAAATCTTTTGCCTATTTTATTTGGATTATTTGTCTTGCTGAGTTTCATGATCATTCAAAATTATCGTAAGAGTTTTAAAAATATATATATTCTGGTTGCATGTCTGATAAATCAGAAATATGACTTGGAAATATTTTATCCCAGTCTGTAGCTTGTCTTTTCATCTTCTTAGCAATGTGTCTTGAAGCACAAAAGTTTTTACTTATGAGAACTATCATTTATTTATAAGGAAGTTTAATTTATCAGTTTTTTCCTTTGGTGGATCATGTCTTTGCTGTCGTATTTAAGAATTCTTTGTCTAGCCCTGATGATTTTCTCCAACATTTTCTTCTGGAAGTTTTATCATTCTAGCTTCCCTTTTCTTCTACATGTGTCTGGGTCTGTAGCACATTTTGAGTTAACATCTGTGCAATGCTGTGTACAGGTCCAGGTTCCCTTGGGGTCTTCGTGTTTTCTGTTTTTTGCATGTGGACATCTAACATCATTTCTTGAAGAGACTGCCCTTTCTGCATTACATTTTCTGTACTCCCTGGTTGAAAACCAGTCGACTGTGAGGTGAGGGTTTATTTCTAGATTCTCAATTCTGTTCCGTTGGCTATTTGTCCAGGGAAGTTTTGGAATCAGGCAGTTTAAGTCCTCTAAATTTGTTCGCCTTTTCAGAATCATTCTGGCTCTTTTAGGTCTTCTGCTTTTCCATATAACTTTTAGGATCAGCTTGTCAATTTCTACAAAAAAGCCTGCTGGGGTTTTGATAGTTGAGTTTCAGGTGCAGCTCGATTTAGGAAGAATTCCGTCTTAACATTGTTTTCCAGGCCATGAATGTAAGCTGTCTCTCCACGTTAGGTCTTTTTCATTTCTCTTAGCACGTTTTTGTCATTTTCAGTGTATGAGTCTTGCTAATTGCATTTCTTTTCTTAAACTGATTTTTAAGTATTTTGTTCTTTTTGACACCATCGTGAATGGAGTTGTTTTCTTGACTTCATTTTCAGATTGTTTGTTGCCGGTATGGAGAAGTAAAATCAAGTCTTTTTGTATATTCGTCTTTTATCTTGTGACCTTGCCAACTTTCTTTGTTGTTTCCTAAAGACTTGTGGATTCTTTAGGATTTTCTTCGTACGGGATCACGTCATCTGCAAGTAAGAGCGGTCTGACGTCTTCCTTTCCAGTTGGATGCCTTTTATTTCTTGTTCTTGCCTGATTGCGCTGCCTGGCACGCACAGCGCGGTGGGGATGGCGGTGGGAGAGGATGAGTCCCCTCCACGACCCCCGAGGGGAAGCTTTCAGCCGTTTGCCGTTAAACGACCACGTCAGAAGCTTTCACAGCTGCCCTTTTTCAGGCTGAGGAAGTTCCCTTCGGTGTCCGATTTGTTGAACTTTCATCATGAGTGGGTGCTGGATTTTGTCAAACGCTTTTTCTGCATCTATTAAGATGATCGTGTGGCTTTTGTCCTTTGATCTGTTAATACTGGGTACCGTGTTGCTTGATTTTCAGAGGCTGAGCTAACCGTTCATGCCTGGGATTAATCCCACTTGTAGAATCCTTTTTATTTGTTGCTGGATTTGGTTCGCTAATATTTTGTTAAGGTTTTTGCATCCATGTTTGTGAGGGATATTGGTCTGTTTTCTTTTCTTGTGATGCCTTTGTCTGATTTTGTTATCGGGGAAATGTTGATCTCAGAGTAAGTGAGAAAGTTTTTCTCCTCTTTTTTTCTGAAAGAGTTTGTGGAGGTTTGATATATTTCTTTAAGTATGTGACAGAATTTGTCACTGAAGTCACCTGGGCCTGGACTTTGTGGGAATATTTTAAATCAATCATTCAGTTTTCTTTTGTTGTTGTTGTTGTTTTTTTGGCTTGTTGTAAGTGTATTCATATTTTCTATTTCTTCTTGGTTCAGTTTTGGTCATTCGTGTCTTTCTAAAAATTTGTCTACCTCATCTCAGTTATCTGATCTGTTGGCATAAAGTTTGTTCATCATATTCTCTTTTAATCCCTTTAATAGCTATAGAGCTAATAGTGGTATCCTCTTTAATAACTGATTTTGGTAACTTGTGTCCTCTCTTTTTTTCCCTTTATCTGTCTAGCTGAAGGTCCGCCTATTTTGTTGATCTTTTCAAATAACCAAGTTTTGGTTTCATCGAATTTTTCTCTATTTTTTTTCTATTTCTATTTCATCAATCTCAACTCTGATCTTGATAGTTTCTTTTTCTGCTTGCTTTGAGTTTAGTCTGCTCTTCTTTTCCCAGGTTCTTCAGGTGGAAGCTTATGTTACTGAGTCCAGATTTTTCTTCCTTTCTGATACAGGCATTTAAAGCTATAAATATCCCTCTAAGCCCTGTTTTAGTGCCAGCTAATAAATTCCAATATGTTCTTTTTTTGTTTTCATTTAATTAAAAATGTCTTCCAATTTCCTTTATTATTTCTTCTTTGACTCATAGATTATTTAGAAATATGTTGTTTGACTTTCAAATATTTGGGATTTCCCAGATTTGTTCCTTTTGTTGATTTCTATTAATTCCATAATATGCTTTACAGAATTCTATTCCCTTTAAATTTCCTGAGACTTGACTTGTAGCCTAGCATATGGTCCATCCTGGAAAATGTACAATGTGCATTTGAAAAGAACGCATGGTCTGCTGGGTGGAACGTCCTACAAATGCCAGTACGTCAAGTTGGCGGAGGTGTCGTTCAAGGCTTCTGTGTCCCTGCTGATTTTCTGTCTTTTTGTCCTGTGAGAGTGGAGATAGCCAGCTGTTTGTTGGATTGTCTGTTTCTCCTTTCAGTTCTGCCCATTTTTTTGGCTTTGTTGTTACATGAATATACATTTATAATTGCTGTATCTTCCTGATGTGTTAGCCGGCTTATCACTGTGACATGCCTGTCTTTGTCTTTGGGTAGTATTCTTCGTCTCAAAGCCTATTTGATTTGATACTAGTTTAGCCACTCCAGCTTTTTTTTTAAGGCTGTTTGGATACGTATCTTTTTCTATATTTTTACTTTCAACATATTTGTACATTTGAATTTAAAGTGTGACTCTTTCAGACAGCATATATTTGGATCTTATTTTTAAAATTCAGTCTGATAATCTCTGCCTTTTGATTGGGCTGTTTAGTCCATTCATATTTAATGTAATTTTTATTTAATATCATTGCCATTTCCTTAGTGGTTTTCCATGTCTCGTGTCTCTCATCTCCCCCTGTATTTCTCCTTTACTGCCTTCTTTTGTGTTAGATGAATATTTTTTAGTGTACCATTTACATTCTTCTGTTGATTTTTTTTCTGTATTTCTTTGAAATTGTTCCTTAGTGGTTGCTCTAGGGATTATAATATGCATTTTAACTAATTCTAGTGTATTTCAGGTTATTACTAACATAATTCTGGTAAAATATACAAACTTTACTTCAGTATAGCTCCATTTTCTCCCCTATAACTTGTACTATAGTCATAGATAGTACATCAACATACATTAAAAGCCCAGTATGATGTTATAATTATTGTTTTATACATTCTTATGTTCTTTAAAGAATTAAGGGAAAAATAAAATAATGTATTTATAGAGTCTTTTCTATTTGCCCAGTATTTTTCGTTTCTGGTATTCTTTGTGTCTGTCTGTGGATTTGACTCACCCTCTGACATCATTTCCTTTCAGCCTGAGGGACTTCTAGGAGCACCACATTCTTTCAGTCTTTGTTTATCTGTGAATGCCTTTATTTTTCCCTCATTTTGGAAGGAAAATTTCGTGGGATATAGAGTTCTTGGTTGACAGTTTTTTCTTTCAGCACTTTAAATAGGCCTTTGCACTGCCGTCTCACCCCCGCTGCTTCTGACAAGAAATCAGCTGTTATTCACGTTGGTGTTCCCTGTACACGATGAATCACTTTTTATACTTTCTCTGTCTTTAGAACGGTCTGACTGTGATGTATCTAGATGTGGATCTTTTTGTGTCTGTCGTACTTGAGGTTTGTTGATATTCTTAGGTCTTTAGATTAATGTTTTTCATATAATTTGGGAAGTTTGGGGCCATTATTTCTTCAAATATTTTTCCTGCCCTCCTTTCTCAGTCTTCTCCTGGGACTTCCATCGCATATATGTTGCTGCATTTTATGTGGTCCCGCATATTCTGAGGCTTGGTTCATTTTTCTTCTCTATTTTTTCCTCGGTTCTTCTGATTCGGTAATTTCTATTAGTCGCTCTTCAAGTTCACTAATTCTTTTGTTATGACATCTCAAATTTGCTCTTGAGCCATTCTGGTGAATTTTTTTACTTCAGTTACTGTCCTTTTCAACTCCAAAAATTTCATTTAAAAAAAAATAATTTCTGTCTCCTCATCTACTTTTGGAGTCATTGCCATCGTACTTTCATTTAATTCTTTAAACACGGTTGTCATTTGTTTTTTGCCAGAATTATTTTCGTTCCTTTGAAGTCTTTGTCTGCCGTATACTACATCTGAAGACACTTGATGACAGTTTCTACTGACTGATTTTTTTCTGAGTATGGGTCACCCTTTCCTGTTTCTTTGCATGTCCTGTAATTTTGCATTGAAAGTGGACATTTTAGATAAAAATTGCTGCGTCTCTGGATTCTGATTTCCCCCTGAGAGTTGCTGTGGTTGCTGGGTGCTTTTGCCTGGACTGAATCTGTGGAATCCGTTTCCCTCTAATGTGTGACCACCCATGTCTCTATTTATTTTCCTTTTTTAAAAATCCCTGCTCTTATGTTTAATTCTGGCTTCCTGGGATCACCACTGTGTCTGCAGAGCTTAGCGGTCAACTAGTGGCCAGTCAGAGGTTGTGTCCTCACACCTTGAGCCAGGTGGGCTCCCCCTTCTGCCGATGCACCTGTGTGTGGGTTTAGGAGCACAGGGATCAGGCAGTTCCAAAGTCTGTCCTGGTTTTCACTTCCTCCGGCCATGTCGGTGGGAGCAGGTGTGGCCCTCCCCACTCTCCCCTGAGCTTGCTGCTGTCCCAGCCAGCTGGGTTTAAGTGAGAGCTTATCACGCACCTCCGTGGTTGTCGTGGTTGTCGCATTTCATGGACCTCCCTGTCGAGTTCCTGGCTAGTCTGCTCCAGCCGGGAACACAGGTGAAGCTGTGAATCACTGGCTTTCCTCATCCACTGGCCCCCGAGATTGCTGCTTATTGCTGACAGTGCTGCTGAACGCGAGTCTTCACCTTCTGCTCCAAATCGAATCAGCTCCTCTGACAGTGAAGCTTCCGGCTTAGACAACCTGCCCGCCGTCCCCTGTGGGAGCCACCGCACCGGCTGGGCTGGGGTGGGGGTGAGAACACCGCAGGTTCCCCCGTCTTGTCCGAAGTAGGTTTCTAACTGCCGTTGGCCAGTTTCTAGGATGCTGAAGCTGTTGTTCTTAATAATTTTGCCTAGTTTTATGTTTGTTTTTTGGAGGAGGGCAGTTTGGTGACATTCTCACACCATGCTGGAAGTCCCACCCCCATGGTGCTGTCTTTTAAAAACAAAACTTAAAAATAATGTGGATAGTTCCGTGAATTATCAAAAAGAGAAATTCAGGTGGGAGCTATCAGGTCAGGAAATAAAACATCACCTGCCTCTCAGAAGCACCCCCCACATCCCCTTGTGATCAGTAGCCTTCTGTCTTCCTCAGAAGCAAATGCTTTCCTCCCTTTCCTGATTTTTAGTTCCATAGATTAGTTTTTTCTGTTTTTTACTTAATGTAAGTGAAACTGCACGTTATGTGGTCCGTTGAGGCAGGATTCTCTTACCTGCAAGATCCATTGATGAGGATGTAATGCAGTTTGTACATTTTCAATCCTGAATGGTATTTCATCTATTAATCCTCCTGTTGATGGACATTGGGGTTGTTTCCAGTTTTCCACGACCACAAGCTGGGGTTGCTATGAACACTCTTGAACTTGCCTTTTGGTGGACATCTGCACTCATCTTCTCTGGACAGACGCTAGCAGTGAGGTTATCCGTCGTGCCTATGTTAAATTTTAGTAGATATTTCCCAACAGCTTTGCAAATTGGTGGTACCAGTTTATACTCCCGTGAGCCATATGTGAGTGATTTCCTTGTTCCTCATCCTTGTCAACACTTGACGTTGTCAGCCCTTTAATTTTAGCTCTTTGGTGGCCACTTTCCTTAAAGGTAGTGGCTATTTGGGTATTATATTTTGTGAAGTGTCCAAGACTCTTTCCACTTTTTCTGGCAAGTTGTCTGTTTCTTATAGATTTGTAGAAATTCTTTACATGGCTATAAATTCTTCTTTTATTATAAAAGTTGCAAAAATCTTCACCTACCCTCTGGCTCACCTTTTCACTCCTCCGGTGATCTCTTTTAATGAGAAGTTCTTTATTTTAATGTAGTCCAATAGTTAGCTTTTTTTGTGTGTCTGTTAAAGAAATCTTTTCTCACTTAAGTTCTTGAAGATGCTCTTCCATGTAACATTCCAGAAGCTTTATGGCTTTACATTTGACATTTGGACCTTCAGTTCACCTGGGATTAATTTTTTTGTCCATGGTATGAGGTAGGGATTGAATTTCAGGTCTTCCTGTATATATTAATCCAGTTGATCTTACACCTTTTATTGGAAGCACCACCCTTTTCCGGTGGCATTGTTTTGCTGATTTACTTATTTTTAACTAAACTTTTAACTTTGAGATAATTGTAGATTCACGTGAGGTTGTTAGAAACAATAGAGATCCCAGGTGCCTTTTACGCAGTTTCTCTCAGGGGTAACATCTTGCAAAACGGTAGTTCAGTGTCAGAGCCGGGAATTGACATTCAGACGGTGAGATACAGAACATTCGGTCACCACACGTGTCCCTCTTATTCGCTCTCGTACTCACATCTCCTCCCTGGCAACCACAGAGCTGTTCTCCATTGCTGTACTTTTGTCATTTCAAGTATGTTCTATTAATGGGATCACACCGTGCATGATTTTGGGGGTTGGATTTGTTTCCACTCAGCATCGTTCCCTGGAGATCCGTCGAAGCTGTTGTGCTTGTCAATAGTTGGTCCCTTTTGATTGCTGAGCAGGGACGTCATTTCTAACGTGGCCTTTCCACGTGGCACCCTGTGTTGCACGAATGCACACGCATGTGCCCTTCATGCTTGAGGGTGCTTGCAAGCCTGGGTGAGTGAGCACAGGTCTTACCACCCTGGTCATATATTGGGTTTGGGGGTGGAGAGTAGAGACGGGCAAGTGAGGGGCGCAGGGACGGGCGAGGCATGGGAGAAACAGATTCCCTGCCCAGTCCCCATGGTCGTGGGTTGCTAAGGAAACACACACCCATTTCTGGGGTGTCTGGTGTCGTTTGGGATTGCAGATTGACCCTGTCCCCTGGGATCTGAAGAGAGCTCGGCTGAGCAGTCCTGTTCCTCGCTTGGCCGGAGCTGGAGCCTGGTGCCCAGATCCTTGAGGAGTTGTGGAATTGGTGGCAAGGCAAGTTGTATCCCTACCTGTATCTTTCATTATTATGTCAAATCCCCCAACTTCACTGTCCCTTTACAGCCATCTGAGCCAGCAAACTTCCTGGCATAGCCCAGTCTGAAACCTCAGTAGTCAGGTGCCCGTAACAGGTGGAGAAGGTTACATGGAGAGGGAGGGTCTTGATCAGGTTCAATAGGAGGCCCCTTGAGTCCTTTTCCAGTCCCTGAAGGTACCAAGAACTGTCTGTATTCTTCCCCTTCCAAAATGAAAGCTGTGCTTAGGAAAACAGCCTCCTATCAATCAGTCACACTTTAGTCTGAAGTTACTGGGTGGTCACACACCTGGTGTCATGGAAAGGGCACTGGGTCAGGATTAGGGACCCGGGCTCCAGCTCTAGCACAGGTGTGCTTCATAAATGAATTGATGGGTAAATGGGGAGGTGGTGTGTGGATGGATGGATGGATGATGGATAAAATGGATGAATGATAGATGATAAATGAATACATGAATGGCTGATCGAGTGACAGATGAATGAATGATGATGCATATCAATGATAGAATGGATGAATGATGGATGGATGGATGATGGATTAATATAGATGATGGACGATGGATGGATATAGGTGATGGATGAATGGATAGATGGATGATGGATGTGTGGATGGATAGATGGATGATGGATGGACAGATGGATGGATAATGGATGGATGGATGATGGACGGATATAGATGATGGATGAATGGATGGATGGATAGATGGATGATGGAAGACATATGGATGGATGATGGATTGATATAGATGATGGATTATAGATGGATGAATAGATGGACAGATGGATGGATGATGGGTGGGTGGATGGGTGAATGGATAGATGGATGATGGATGGATGACGGATGGATGGATGGATAGGTACAACCACATCACTACATAACTTTGTATAATCACTTGCCTTCCTGTGCCTCAATTTTCTCATCTAAAAAATGATACATGGGGATGAGGGTGGGCAATCAGTTCTCGAGGACCTTCTCAGACCAGAGGTCTCTATCTGCATCTGGGTTCCTTGTCTCAAGGGTCCTCAGGCCTTGGACTCTGGGTCTCCCTGCCCCTCTCCTGGGGTTGGTCTCTCTCCCATCCCACCTGTGCTCCATCTGCCCCCAGTCCCGTGATGTCACTGCTCACTGCCAGTCTGGGAGGGCAGAGGAGGTCAGAAGGCACTGTATGGAGTGGGCCACGAGCCTCCTGGGCGGAAAGGGTGAGGGATGTCGTCAGGAGGGAGGAAACACTCGGGCTTCCCTGACCTGTTCTCCCGAGTGGGAACAGATGGGGCCAAACCGCAGGTTTGCTGAGTGTGGAGGGGGCAGGGAGGCAGGAAGAAACCTCTCAGAGGGACCCTGGACGCCCCAAGATCCAGATCCACTTAGGTGAATGCTCTTCTAGACCTTATTTCCCAGCAGAATTAGGGCAGTAGTAGAAAAAGCCACATATTTATCGAGTGCTTTCTCTGCTACGTACTGTGCCAAGCCCTTTACAGATACTTCATTTATTCTTCGACCCAGCTTTCTGAGATACAGTTTATAAACATCCCCACTACCCGGGTGAAAAACCACAGCCCTGCGAGGTGACGTGGCCTGCACAAGCCCCCCCAGCCGGTCAGCGGAGTGAATCTTCCCTGCACCACACTGTCTCTTCAGGGACTGCCCAGTAACTTCAGACTAAAGTGTGACTGACTGATAGAGGCTGTTTTCCTGAGCACAGCTTTCATTTTGGAAGGGGAGGAGTACGGATGGTTCTTGGTACCTTCGGGGACTGGAAAAGGACAAGGTCAGGACGGGCAGGGGCATGGAGGAAATGGGAGTCGAAGAGACAAGTGACAAGTGTCACCAAATTACAGATGGAGACGCGGAGGCCCAGAGCCGAGAAACACTTGCCCAAGGTTGGTAAGCCAGGAAGTGGCAGAGCTGGGACTCAGAGTCCAGGCTTCCTTCCTCCACGGTGCACGGGTGCAGGAGAGGTGGGCTCTGGGCCTGGGGCCAGGCCCCTGGTGGGGGAGCTGACGGGCATCCTCAGCGGCAGGGGTCATTGTGGACCCTCTCGGGCTGAAGCAGTGGAGCGAGCACTGATCCAGGAGTCTGGGCTCCTGCCTCTCGCTGCAACCCTCAGGAAACATTTATTGGGCACCTGCTGTGTGCTGAGTCTGCACTGGGCCCTGGGGGTGGAGACTTGGGTGAGAGCCGGGGGTAGGACTGGCATGAGGGGGTTTACAGCCTCTTCCCTCCGTTTCCTCATCTGTAAGATGGGGGTGGCGACAGCCCAAGGAGGTGTGAGGTTGGGATTCCGGCCTGTCCCCCGCCCCGGGTTAGCTGCTCTGGGCAGCTTCTTGCGGCACCCGGTGGGCAGGGAGACGGCAGTTGGGGGATCGGCTGCCCTGGCCCCACAACCAGGCTGGGCTGGGGAGCCCGGGAAATGTTTAACTTTGAGAAATGGCCCTTCACAGCTCATTAGGCCTTAGCAGCGCGGGCCGGCGCCACGGGTGCCTCAGGGAGGCAGGGAGGTGCCACGGCACAATCGCCGAGGTGGATAAAGGCCAGTTCTGCATCCCTGACAGCGCCGTATGCCCGCGTGGCCAGCTCTGGGTGGGGTGGGCACGTGGGGCCCCGGCGGGGGTTGGGGGGGCAGAGGTGTCCTGGGCACCGGGGCATTGGCGTCCCACCCAGGCTCAGGCCTCGAGGCTGGAAAGGAGCCTGTGCTTGGAGGCAGCCAGGCCTGGTTCTGCGACCTTCACGACTCGGGGCCTCAGTTTACACGCCTGGAGCATGGGCTCGTGTGACGACCGGACGAGGGACGGAAAGTGGGCGCCGGCTGGGACCACTTAGCGGCTGCAGGGCCAGGCAGCTGGGGCGGCCTGGGCGAGGGGCCTGCCCTGCCCAGCCCTTGGCATCCACTCGGCTTCCATCCCTGGGGCGGGCTCCCCTCTCCCCAGCCGTGCCCTGCAAGCGAGCACAGGGAGTGGGGCTGGGGGGCTTGGGGGCGTGTGTGAGCCTGGGTTGGGGGGCAGGGGTGCATCTGAGCGGAGCTGGGGAAGAGACGGCCAAGAAAAGTCGGAGCTAATCAGCAGAGGCGGCCAGCGCCATAATGCTCTAAACATGGAAAATTGCATTACGTTAGCTTCTGCTTCTCATTGTATATATTAGCTGCATCATAAACAGGAAGCAGCGGGGCCAGTGACCTCCTTGCCAGGCTGCAGCTGCCTCTGGCTGAGGGGAGGCAGCAGGGGGGCGGTCCCGGCCCTTGGGGAGCTCCCCCTCGAGGCCCCCTCCCCTCCCCGGCCCCAGGACTTTCCATGACCTTGGGCACGTTCCCTCCTTTCTGTGATGTCCTGGTTCCTTAACTGGAAGCTGGGGCGTTTTCTTCCTTCCTGCCTTGCGGAGGGGTGCAATTAAAGGAGAGACTATAGCAGCGAGCCCCGGCCAGGGCTGAGTGTGCGCCTTTTTCCTTCCCAGGCGCCCCATCTGGCACATGGGTGCGAGCCTGTGCGAGGCCTCCGGGGTGCACAGGCCTGGCTCTGCTGCTACAGGCTGCGATGCTGCCGGGCCACTCTGAAACTCAGTTTCGTTGTCTGTAAAATGGGTTTATGTAAGGCTCCCCTGCACTTGGCTGGGCATGCCCATCCCTGACCCTCCTTGGGGGCCTGGGGACCCCCAGGAAATGACTCCGCACAGCCAGCCCCTACTGACCAGAGTAGACGTGGCTCCTCCCTCCCATGAGCCTTTCTTCTCGGGTCCCATTATTTTCTGGGTCTGGGGGCAGTCCTGTGGCTTCTCTTGTGTCCAGTCAACCTGGATTAGGAGGAAAGCGGGGACACAGTGTCCCTTTAGGGCTGGCTCAGAGGACATCCGTTTCGGCACGCTCAGACAGTCATGTGCACACACTGCTCCGGGTACCGACGGCCAGTGTGCCCGTAGCCAGGATTGTGTGCACATACAGAGGTCTGCGTGCACAGCGTGTACACGCAGGTGAGCAGCATGGCTCCGTGTAAGCAGATGCGTGTGCAAATGATCATGTGTGCAGGTGTGAACTGTCCACAGCTGGTGTGAACACCTGTGTGAACACATACGTGTACCCATCTCCACTTGTGTCCACGTATGGATGTGCAGGCCCACACTCCTGCTTCCTTGTGTCCCCGTGAGCATGGGGCAGGTGTCTGGGGCAGCAGAATCGGTGCTGAGTGGTGGGGCGCTGTGATGGGCCCCCAGGGATGGCTGGGCCCCCCAGGGCCAGGGCAGTGGCTCCAGGAAGTTGGGAAAGCACTTCCTTCTCCCAGACCTGAGAGCCCCCGTGAGCCCGCCGTGCAGGGAGAAGCAGGAGCCCTTTGCATGCCCAGCTGTTTACCTGGCCCTGCGTCCGGCAGGTAAGCTCACCCACCCCAGGCTGCAGCCCCTGCCGGGAGCCCCCGGTTTGAGGCCTTGATCCCGTTGTCCGGGGGCCCAGGGTGGCCTGTGCTGTTCCCGCCCCCTCCTCACCTCCATCTACAGCAACGGAGGGACCCTGCCCAGCCCCCAGTGCCCGTGCAGGGGCTGGTGGGAACCGCCACCTTCCGGGAGGGCCCCTCCTCTCATCCCCCTTGGCTGCGAGACCCCGGCAGGCCCGGCCCCTCAGTCTGATCCGCCTGGGAAGTCACCGCTCAGTTGGCAGCGTTCCCATGGCAACGGACGATGTCACCGAGGCCGATGAGGGTGGCTGCTGGGGGCGTGGCGGAGCTGAAGGGTGCTCCTGGCTCCCCCAGCCCCTCCGGCAGCACCCAGGGCCGTCGTCCCTCTGTGCGTGGACATGGACACCACCCCGTGCGGGGTTAGTTGTCCCCAGGACGCCCCCCGTCCAGGGCCAGGACCTTTTCAGGAGAGAAGATGTGTCACGACGCCCCGGTCAGCCAGGCCTGGCGTCCACCCGGAGCCCGTAGGGTGCACGAGCCCCCAGCAGCTGGCCCTGCAGGGTCCAGTCTGAGCCCTCGGTCTCACTCGAGCCGCTTGTGATTATTCCCCCAATAAATGCAAACTCAGATATTCGGGAGCCCCGAGAGGTTCTCACTCCCCGGGCCTGGCCGTCTCCGGCCACACGGTGCTGGGCCCTGCTCGACTGGGACAATCTAGCCTTTCTGCTCCACTCCCAGGTGAGTCCCGTGGAAGGGGGTTTTACAGTCGTTCCCTTGGCGTTACTCTGTGCAGCAGTTTTGGATCTGCGGTGCTGCGGGCACTTGTCTGCAGCCTCTCCTGGGCCCCCCGATGGGATGGCTCCACCCCAGGCCACTGCAGTGAAGACTCTGCTCGCTGGAGAAGTCCACCCTGCAGCACCTGCTGACCCCGCACCCAAAATTGGCACCCCCTCCCAATGAGGGGCCACCAGGGCCCGTGTCCAGAGAGGTGAAGACCTTGTCTGCCCTGCTGGCCCCTCTCCAACACCAGCCGGTCTCCAGGCAGCCTCCTCCCCTTGGGGCTGCACCCTCAGGGCCGTGGGGGCCGTCTGTGGGCCAGGAGCCGGCTGCCGAGGGGCCGAGGCCGGGTCCTCTGGAGGCATAGTGGGCCTGTCCCTCTCGCCCGGGGCTCCCCACTCTCCCCGATTCGTTCGTTCATTCACAAACGCACACTTAGCATGTGCTGGGCCTGCTCTGTGCCAGGCCGTGAGTTTACGAGACAAAGCCTGTGCCCCCGTGGAGTGCGCATTTATTAAATGCCTGCTGTGTGCTGTGCCCTGGGCTGGTTTGGAAGCAGGGGTCCCGGCCGTGCATTGGACAGGCCTGGAGCCTGCCCCTGTGTGGGAGTGTCTGGGGCGGCCGTCCCCGAGCACCACAAACTGGGGGCTTCAGACCACAGGTGTCGAGGTGGGTGGGGGGCCGTGCTCCTGCCGAGGGCCCTGGGGGGCTCCCCTGGAAGGCGTCGCTGAGGAGGTAGCACTGAAGTGGACGTCTCAGGCCGGGGTCCGCACCCTCACTGGGGGTCCTGGAGAAGCCCCTCCCCCTCCCTGCCCTGAGCGCCCTGGGGGCTCTGGTGGACGGAGTTTGCTGGAAGTGAAGGCGGGGAGGGCTGGCTGTTGTCCCCAGGCAGGCCGAAGGCACCCCGCCCACGACGGCCCCCGAGGTGCCTGGGACCTGGGCCTGGCTCCAGCAGGGCCTGGGGGCATGGACGAGGCCAGCCCAGGTGGACAGCTGTCCCTGCATTCCCTGCTGGGGGTCCCGGGGCTGCAGGACAGGTGTGGGCAGGAAGGAGCCCCTCCCTCGGCCTCTCTCACCCCCATGGACCCCCGTGACGTGGGACTGAGCATCTGGGGCTGGCCCTGACCCCGAGCCCCTGACCCAGACATGTGGCTTGAGGCAGGACGGGGGGTGGGCAAGAGGTTTAGGGTCGGGAGGGCGTCTTGGGGCTCCGAGTCTGTTTTCTCGTCTGTAAACAGAGAGCATGGTGGGAGGTGGGAGGGGGCATAGGCTCCCAAATCAGTATCTGCCAAATTTGCAATATAGGATTCCAGGCCCTTCCCAGGGGCCCCCAGCCCCTCCTTTGATCCGCGTGGCCTGCCCTTGAACCTCAGCGCATTGGTGAGCAGTTCACCGAAGTCCCCTCGAGATCCTGTACTGGGCTCAGGGCAGGAGGCAGGGGGCACCCGGGGAAACGGGGTGACCGGGCAGGGCTGGATTAGGCTCCGGAGGCGCGTTTCATCGCCTGTAGAAGGACACTCAAGACGCAGGCTGCTCCCCAGGGGTTGGGGGGAAGATAAATCAGCAGCAGGACACCACTGCCATCCTCCTGAGCCCCAAACGGAGCTCTGCTGGGGGCTGCGAGGAGAAGCCCCCTCCCCAGGCCGGCACCACCCCCGGGGGCTTCCTGGAAGACGCAGCCTTCCCTGGTTGGGAGAAGGGGCCCGAGCTGTCTGGACAGACGGACGCACGGCCTGCCTTTCCTCTTTCTATCAAGTGCCTTCAGACGTCCCTGATGCAGATGCCTCTGTCCCTTGCGAGTGTTTTGCATCTGTCGAGCTGTCTTCTCCTAATGCTGTGTCTACACTGAACGTCTCACCAAATTTTTAGCCAATTAGTCCGAGGAAACCTCAGCTTTCATTTCAGGCAAACAAGCAAATTTCAAGCCTGATTTTCATATTCCTAATAAGCACTTATCAAATTTACAGCTTTTATATACAATTCATCAGGTTAATGCCTCCGGAATGTTACTGCATTCTCTTGCTGCAATTTTCTTTTCCTGCGTTGCACCCTCTGAGCCTTCTCTGACTTTGCTTAGCAAATTAGCACTTCAGCTTCCCGCCGGGTGAGGGATGGCTGTTTGGGCCGAAACCGTGAGAAGGTGGGGTGTGGGGCCCCCGCCAGCACCAGCTTCCAGCTTTCCCGCAACACCGGAAGCTTCCTGAAATCACAAAATGCTAATTAGCACAGGCACTTTTTTTTTTTGAGGGGCTGGCATGTGCGTGTGTGTGTGTGCATGTGTGTGTGTATACACCTAATTATTTCTTTTTTAACTTCAAAAGCATTATATATTCCCTAAAGAAAATTCAGGAACTGTGGTCACTTGTGGCTCCACCATCCGAAGATAAACCCTGTCAGCATTCAGAGAATTCCCTTCTGGTCTTTTTCTTCTTTTAGAGGATCAAAGTTTGTTTCAGAGTTGGTATCACCCTTAAAAATTTTTTAAAAATCGAAAGATAACCTACCTACAGAACAGTTCACCGGTGCGAAGCGTCCAGCTTAGTGAAGATTTCACAGGGAAAAGCCCAAATCCAGACCCAAACAAAGCCGCCTCCCGGAAACCTCCGCGCGTCCTGCTGGCTCACGCGCTCCCCACGGCAGCCCCGTCTTGGCGCCCACGGCATTGGTTCGTAGTGCCTGTTCCTGCACATTTTATAAATAGGGTCCTGCATTATACGGTCTTGAATGTCTGGCTCCTGCTGCCGCGGATCCTCTGGGAGCCCCATCGGCCTGGTTGCGGGTCTCCACGGGGCTCGTCCGTCCCCCTGGCTGTGGGTCTCCCGTGGAGGGTCCGTCCCCACCGGTGGTTGTCTGGGCCAGGGACAGCCTCGTACCTGGTGTCTTGGGCATATGTGGTCATGACTCCGTTGGGTGTAGACCCAGGAATGGATGGGTTGGGGCAAATCGCCACTTTTCTATCTCACTTTTTACTAATCTTGAGCGATTTCCAAGTTGCAGAGCATTCATCATTATTACTAAAATGCTGAAATGATACTCAGTTGTGAGGATGTGCTGTATCTTATTTGGTCAGCTCATCCATTATTGAATATTTAGGTTGTTTCCAATTTTTTCTCTTCTATGTCAAGTGGCTATGGAAATTTTTGGACATCCATTTTTCTCTCTTTGGGATTATTTCCTTATGACAGGTTCTCAGGAGGAGAACGTTGGGTCAAGGGCAGGCACAGTCCTCCCACGCCCGTGTGATGTGTAAGAACTGTGAGCCGTGTAACATATACAGAAGAGAGCAAAATCCACATGCGAGCACTGGAGAGAGTAGTTACCGTGTGCTAGTGTTGGCGTAACCGCTGCCGAGCTCAGGAAGTGGGATGTTGCCGGCCCCCTGCAGCCCCTGGGCACCCCCGATCCCAGTCCGCTCTTTTCATTCCCGGGTCCAGTCACTGGCACCCCCAGCGGTGTTTTGAACTTCGCACACACGTGCCGTCACCTGCTCTTTCCTGACCTTGTGCCTGGGGTTGGCCCTATCCAGGGCCGCGGTCACTCGGCATTGCAGGGTGGACAGATCGTGGGTTGCTACCGATTTGGGGCTGTATGGACGGGGCCGTGGTGAGCATATGTGGGTGTCTGCTGGGCGGGCAGCAGCTTCTCTGGGCTGTGAACCGAGGAGAGGGGTTGCTGGCGCCAGGCCTCGTGCATCTTCACACCACTTGGTCTCCCAGAGGTGCAGCAAAACGCCACACATCGCAGCCCTGGCCGGAGGCCTCACTGCCGCGCCGTCGCCAGCGCAAGGGGCTCTCGGACCTAACTGTCCCCATCAGTCGGGCCGGCTGGCATTGCCCCCAGATGTTCACTCCCGTGTCCCTGGGGGACAGTGGGGTTGAGCGTCTTCCACAGTTTTTGGCCATTTGGACATCCTCGTTTGTGAAATGCCTTCTTGAGACTTCTGCCCCTTTTATCATTGAGATGTCTGGGTTTTCCTTGTTAGTTTTAGGAGTATCTTATATATTCTGAGTGAGGTAACACCCCTCGTTGCTACAGCTCTCTTCTAATATTCCGTGGCTTGTGTTTTCATTCTTTTTGTAGTATATTTTGGAAGAGCAACAATTCTTCATTTTTAAGTAGTAAAATTCATCAGTATATTCCTGGATGTGTAGGAATTCATCCTTCCCTGCTCCCAGTCATCAGTACCTTTTTCTACACTATCTTTTAAAATACGCAGTTCTTTTCCCACTTAGGTCTGTAGTCAGCCTGGAGTGGATTTTGTTTGTGGTGTGAGGTGGGGGTTCAATTTTTTTTCTTCTTTTCTTTTCTTTTCTTTTTTCTTTTTTTCTTTCTTCCTTTCCCATATAGATGTCCACTTTGTTGAAAAGTCTCTTCTTTTCTGGCTGATGTGCTGTGCCCCCTCGGTCACATCAAGGCTGATAAATTCACATGTCAAGCTTCTGGGTTTTCTCTTTTGCTCCATGGGTTCATTTATCTAATCTCGTACTAATTCTGCACTATCTCAATTACCATAGCTTTATAATAAGGTATAATTATTTGGTCAAATACGACCCCTACTCAATCTTGTTCTTATTTAGGGTCATTATTGATCCTTTGCTCCTCTATATAAATTCTAGAATCAGCTTGTCAGGTTTCACTGCCCCCCCCCCCAAACCTGCTGGGATTTTTATTGGCTTGCAATAAATATATAGATTAATTTGGTGAGTGTTGACTTCTTTTTAAAATGTCTGATTCTGATCTTATTTTTAGGTTACTCATTTTTTTTTTTTTTTTTTTTTTTAACTGGACTCAGACTTAGAGGTAGAAGCTCTCAGTGAGGACAGCCTCTGTCTCTTGGCAGTCTGTTCCTGGCATTTTTCTTTGGCCTCCTTTGTTCTCTTGGCCTCTTCCTTATTTTTCTTAGCACGCTGTTTCTTCAGAGCCTCATGCCGACGTTTATGCTGCGGGTTGCGTGGAGTAACAGAACATTGGATTTTGGGTGCTTTGGTCCTGGGGTTCTCACCTCTTTGTTCAGCGCTGCCTCGCTACCTACCAGTGGACGTCATCTTCTTTAGAGAGTTTGGAAAGTTTGTGGATTCTACCGGCTCTTCTGGGCCCAGGTGATGGGGCACAGGTTATCAGTCAGTCTGGGAATATCCTGTCTCCTTTTTTTACAATAACTGGGTTGAGAACACTCAGCTTGGCATCCACAGTGCAGCCCCGAACAGATCTGTGCTTTCCTTCTCCAGTTCTCCTTGGTCAGTAACAGGAATGTCCCGACTCAGAAAGAGGCAGACACGGCGCTGGGTCCGGACACCCCACTTCATGGGAAAACCTTGTTTGTCATTTCTGCCACTGCTTTGAACAGCGCAACCCTCCCCTCTTCACCCAGAGCACCGGCAGCAACTTCTGTGGCTTCTCATAAGATGTACGAAGTTTGTGTTCATCGTCCCCTTCAACGAGCTTCTGGCAGCCAGTGGCCAGAAAGGGGACATTCAGCTCCGACTGCCTCCGAGGCATCATGAAAAAGAGCAGAGTGTTGACTTCTAATAAGTTTTCATTTTCTATCTGTTGTTCATGTATAGAAATCTGGTACACACCTGTATATTGATTTTATTCAGCACTCTAAACTGTCTTATTAATTACTGTAATGTAAACATTCTTTTGGTTTTTTTAATGTACACAATCCTATCATCTGTGAAGAACAAGTCTTGTTTCTTCCTTCCTGAACCTTACCATTTTAATTTCTTCTTCTTGCCTTATTGCATTGGCTGAGACGGATAGTACAGTGCTGAATGGAAGTGGTAGTAGCAGGCATCCTCGTTTTGTTCTTAGTCTCAGAGGGCAAGTTTTAGTTTTACCATTAAGGGTGTTGTCTGCTCTAATTTATGCACATTTTAAAAGCTTTTGATTTGTATTGCCAAATGACTTTCCAAAAGAACCGTGCCAGCTTCCCCATGCCTTACCAGCACAGAGCACTGCCTTTAGGTTTTTTAATTTGCTTCAGTTCATTGCTTATTTGATGAGTCTAAACAGTGTCTCATTTTTTTTTAACTTGCATTTCCCTGATGATGCAAGAGGTCGAACATTGCCCCGTATATTCGTTAACCACCTGTATATTCTCCTTTGTTCTCTTTCCTTCACCTGCTTATTTCATGCACTGCTGGTGTGTCCCTAGTCAATTTGAATGAGTTCTTTAATAATGAAGATTGTTGTCATTTGTCTGTCACATTTGGCACAAATACTTGTCCCTCTATGCTATATATCTTCTAATTTTTGTCTCTTTTTATGTTCCTTTTTCTTACTTTTACAGGGTCAAACCTACCTCTCTTCTTTCACAATTATTCTCTTCTTTTACAATTTATTCTCTTCCTTCTGAGCTTGGAAAGCCTGTCTCCCTCCTGAGGATTGATAAGTATTGGATTCTGTTTTCATTTGGCTTTTCTTTACAGCTTAATATTTCAGATTTAACTGTTTACTCCTTCTGGAATTTGTGGCGCTGTGGGGTGTGAAGTGAGGAGTTAATTGCTGCTCCAAGTTAACCAGGGGAAGGGGCCTCCTTTGCCCGCCCTGGCCCCCTGCTCCAGCCCCCCACGCCTGAGCCAAGAGGCGGATCGGAGGGAGCCCGGAGGAGGGGGCTGGGCCTGTGCCGGGACGGTGCCCTGGGCCGCGGGCAGCCCTCGGTGTGTTCGGGACCTGCCTTCCGTCCCCGGCAGGGGTGTCAGTGTCCTGTGCAGCGCTGCCGGGGTGCGGGGCTGGGGGCGTGTCCTGCACAAAGCCGGGGTCTAGATCAGGCCGCTGGGCACAGACCCAGCTCCTCCCGGCGATCCAGCAGGTGGTGGCACGTCTGGGGCCTCTGTTTCTCTACCTGGAAAATGGGGTGGTGCCGCCCTTCCCCTCACAGGTTTGGGGTGACTCAGGACGGTCTGTGCGGGTGCAGCACCGAGCGTGTGCTCCGACAACGCCGCCTTCCTCTCGCGACCTCACTGCGCTAATGATTCAGGAGGGCGGGAATCGCGCCAGCCCTGTGGAAGGGGCTTCTGGGGTGGTCTCAGCGTGGGCTGGGCTGGGGAGGGGGTGGGGTGGGAGGGGCGCAGCGGGGCGGCCTGTGGGGCCACCTCCCCCTCCCCGCTCTGACAGGGGCCATCCGCGCCCTTCCCCTCCGCACACCCGCCCCCCGACTGGGCAGAGCCCCCGTCTCTGGGTTCCGATCCAGGAGCAAAGGACCAGCGCTGGCCTGGAGAACCCCACAGCGCTCACGGACTCACACACACACACACACAGTTACACACATCCTCACGCAGGGTCTCAGGTGCACGGACACATCACACACCAGAGTCCCACAAACACAGAATCAAATACACAGACGCATAGAAGCACACGCAGACGTGTGCAGCCTCAGATACACACTCCTCACATGCACACACAGAAACGCAGGCTCAGCTGGACCTGCCCCACACGGGGCACACACGCTCACAGGCCCCGTGAGAGCCCGTGTGCAGACTCGCTGGGAAAGCCATCCTGTCCTCACCCGCCCCAGAGGCACACAGACTCGCACGCACACACGCACACATGCACACACTCTCCCTCCAGGTCATGGCTTCACCAGACAGACTGTGGCTGTCCCCTGCCAGTGCCCCGCGGGCTGCCCGAGCGGCGCCTCACCTGTGCGAGCTCACCTGGCCGCGTCCCGCCCTGCAGGCCTGGCAGGTGCCCCCTTCCTGACCTCTACCATCTAACGACGGCCCGGTGAGCTCCCTGCTCCTCGGGCATTTCCTCCTTGCGGGGGGTGGTGGCAGGAAAGGGGGTTGCTGAGGGGAGCGAGGCCAGCAGAGTGCACCCACCCAGGACCCCTCCTCCACGGAGGCCCCTGCCATCACCGTGTGCCGGCACCTAGACCCCCCACCCACCTCTTACCCCTCTGCCCGCCCCTGAGCCCAGACCGGATGTGGGCCTGGGGGGCACTGTCAGCTCATGGCCCTCAGCCCTGCCCCTCACCCCGGGGGCGTCTCGGCTGACACCTCCACGTGCTCCGTGCAAGGACTGGCCTCGATGCCCCGTCACACCCCAGCCCAGGCCTGGCCGGGAGCTCAGCCCCCCCAGGTGCACGGGCAGTGAGGGCAGCTCCACCCACCAGGGTCAGCGGCAGCCTGGCTGGGTCCCTGGAGGGGAGGGGGCCGCCCTGCTTGTCCCCACTGGTCCGGATGGGCCTGGGCGGGGCTGGTGGGGAGCCTCCAGGCCGGAGAGGAAAGCAAGTGCAGAGGCCCTGGGCTGGGCGTGAGCTGGCGCCTGTGGTGGCTGAGGGGAGACCGGGGCCCGTGCAAGTCCTCTGTGGGGTGCCTGTTCCTGGCAGGGGTGCGGGACCCCAGTCCCCAGATCCGGGGGCACGACTTCCGGCCCCCCACCCGCCCCCTCCGCCGACCGGGGGGCGGTGCAGCTGCGGGTGGGGGGCCCGGGCTGCTGGCATCAGCAGGCACCCCTCTTCCCCCCTTGCTAGACAATCATTGCACAAAATATGCAAATGGTATAATTACTGTTATTTGTTTTGCTGATATAAGTGTTTGAAATGCAAATGTCAAGTTTGGGCGCTTTCATTTTTTCCATCCTTCTCACCGGGACATTTGCAAGTCGATGAGTTTTCCCCCCTGGAGGGAGGAGGGGAGGGTTGGGGCACCCCTCCCCCACACCCGGTCCCCTCCCCCCGCCGCCCCGGGCCTCCGGGGAGCAGCACCCCGCCTTGCCCCCCCTGTTCTGCGGCCGCTGCTGCCTCCGGCACCCCTCCCCGCACCCCCAGCCCCCTGGTGGCAGCCAGGGGGGTCCCCATGGAGTGGGCTCGCCGGTGGGGGGGATTGGTCGTGCTGGGAGCTGCGGTGGCTCCCCACTTCCCGCCAGGCCCGGCTGTGCCACGTGTGGCCTTTACTCAGCTGCTGGGAGCCTCGGTCTCCCCGTCGGTGTTAGGGGGTCCAGGGCTGGTGTGAAGGTGACCGGCCCAGTGGCAGCTCCGCTCATGGGCTCGGGCCTGTTTCCCGCCTGCAGAGTTCTCGTGCAGCCGGCCATCAGCCGAGTCCCTGGAAGGTCTTTGGGGGGGTGGGCTGGTGAACCCCAAACACAGAAGGGAAAACCAAGCAGGCACTTTCCAGGGTGGGTCCTTAGCTTTGACCCCTCCCACCCGGGGGGTCTCTGAGGTTCCAACAAGATTGAGGCTGTGACAGTGACCCCCCCCCCCACTTTCTACAGGGGGAAGCCCCAGCGTGGTGCTTCAGGGGCGTGCGTGAGCTCACGGCTCGGCCTGACTCCCGGTTCCCCCCGGGCCGCCCCGCGCCATGTGGGCGGGAAATGAGCCCCCTCCTTTCAAGGCCCTCTGCAGAGGCTCCCACCCAAACCGCCCTGGACCAGCGCAGCGGCTCCCCCAGAGCTGCACGCCCAAACACGCCGCCTGCTTGTGGATTCTGGGGGCTTCCGACAGCCGCGGCCTGAGATCGCGACGTGCCGGCCAGCGGCCCCCTGCCTGCAGCTCAGGCCGTGGGGTTGCAGTGGCCACGTGGGTGCCGCCTTCCAGCTGTCCGGTGCCCCTGCTCCCAGAAAGCACGGCCCTGGAGAAGCCCCTGCGGGGGGCCTGTGCGCCCAGGAGTGGGCGGTGGGCGAAGCCCGCGGGTGGCGCCTTGGTGACACCGGCCTTAGCTGTGGTTTGGGCCATCCAGAGAAAGGAAAGGAATTGTCTGGAGGCCGAGGGACGGAGCCGCACCTGAGACCTCCATCCAGCCCGTCGAGGTGCAGCGAGGACCCTGTCAGCCCAGGTGGGGCCGGGGGGGCATGTTGGGTGCTCCCGGCTGAGTGTGGCTGACGGGCCTGCGCGGAGGTGTGTGTGTGTGTGCACATGTGTGATCTGCATGTGAAGCTAAAGCTTCCAGAAGCATTAGAAGAACGAGAAGCTCTGGGGGCAGGTACCCCGGCCTGGGCACAGCACCCAGCATGCGGGCGTGAGGAGCGTGCAGAGCCCATTGGCAGGCTGGGGGGGACCACGGGGGCCCCCAGGCCCACTGCCCCTTGAGATTGCCGGCCCTGGCCCACACAGCCTTGGCAGCACCAGGGGCACTCTCCTGCCTGGGGACCGCAGTGCTGGAAAGTCCAGGGCTGGGCTACATCTGCGTTCTGGCCCTGCCTGCTGCTGGCCATGCGACTGGACCTGTGTCGTTGTCTGTAATGTGCTGGCCTGGGTACACTGTGGGCACTCGATACGCGTGCACTCCTGCTTCAAGGCTGGGGCTTCCCTGGGTGTGCTGGGGGCTGGAGGGCCAGGGCCCTCTGTCTGGCCTCTGTCCTTGGGGGCTGGAATTTAGATTTGGGCAGCGCCCTCCTCTTCAGCTTGGCTCTTTGCATTTGCTCTTCCCTCCTCAGAGCCAGACGGTCCCGGCCAGGGCAGTGGGGAGGCTGCGGCCAGGGCCACCTGGAAGAGGCCGTGAGCAAGGCCAGGGGAAGGGGAGCAGGCCATGCCCGGTGGCTGCAGGGGACGGGGTGCCTGGGTGGGCCCCGTGTGGACAGAGGCCCAGGGGGAGGGACAGAGGCAGCTTCTTGGCCTCTGGCCTGGGTGCAGCTTGGCAGCCTCCTCCAGGCCCACAGCTTGGGAGCTCCCCATATTCTCCCTATTTTTGTTCTAAGTACCTTTTCCAAGACAGGTTCCGTCTCATTAGCATATTCAAATAAGGTCCATTATTATTTCAATTAGCTGTTAAGTAATTAGCTCTAATTGACGAGCACCCCCCACTTCCCCACTTTATTTTTTGGTTATTTACATCCGTTTCTAACCCACAATTCCGGGTAATTGCGTGCCGCTCACTCGTCTATTTGCACACACACGTGCTTCCTCACACCCACGGTTCCTTCTCGCCTTGCGGTTCGCACTCCCAGCCCGGGGAGCCGCGGGGGAGACGGGGGCACGGGGCGGGGCGCAGGCAGGCAGACCGTGGGGAACTCCCCGGGAAGGTGGCTGCGCAGCCCACCCTGCCGAGCCCTCTGCTCCGCAAGCCCACCTGGCCCGTCCTGCGGGGCCACCGTCTGCCCGCAGCCCCCGGAGCTGGCTGAGGCCATGCCTTCCTTCGCAGATGCAGAGAGGGTGGCTTCCTCGTCGACCAGCTGTGTGCCACAGCAAGGCAAGGCCCTTCCCGGCCTCAGTTTCCCTATCTGTAAAATGGGGAGTGAAGAGTGAGGGTGAAACGAGACAATGATGGAAAGGCCTTGGCACAAACACTGGATGCTCAGTGTTTGTTGGGACTCATCCGATGAATGAATGAAGAAATGAATGAATGACCTAACCCTGTGGGCAGCTGAGGTGCCTGGGCCTCAGGGTCGTTAAGTGACTTGCCCAAGGTCACCCATCAGAACCCCCCGGGGCTGGACCCTGGGCCTGAAGCTTCTGTTTCCTGCCTTAGTTCCCTCCTGAGTCTCAGTGCTGGCCCGGGGTGGGGGACGGTGTGGGGGCGATGCTGTCTGGGAGTGGGCAGCCTGGGTGACTGGCCCAGGGACGCTGCTTAGCCGCCCAGGCCTCGGTTGCTTAAACCGCCTTCTTCTCAGGAGCCCCAGGGAGCCGGAGAGCTGTTGGGGTTCCCACTGCTCCACCTGCCCTGGAGCTGCCTGCCTTGGCCACTCCCCGCTCCATGGCCGCGCCCACCCCCACCTGGCTGCACGGGGTGGGGGCAGCTGGAATCAGCAGCGGTGGCTGCAGGCCCACCCGTCCCCCATACGCTGCAGTTGGGTTGACGTCTTGCATCTTGCATCTGCTGTCCCCTCCTTGCGCCAGCCCTTTGCCCTCGCTGACGAGTGCCTCCACGTGCCGGTCGTGTGCCGGGAAGTTTCCAGCTGGTCTGTGTTGTTCGCTGAGGTGAAGCTCACACGCAGAAAGCGCCCGCAGGCCAACGTGCCCAGATGGGGTCTTCTTCCCAGGCTTGACTTTGCTCCCTGCTTGCCTGCTTACGCTTTCCCCTCTGTCTCTCCACAGTTGAAGTGGCCTTGGTGACCGTTTGTGTGGCACCTCGTGGGACTCTGGCTGTTCTGTGTCCTCAAATGAGCAGGAGATGAGCCTAACCCCGGGGGGGGGGGCGTGGACACCACTAGCCTTGACTTCCCAGAGGTGCCAGGTCCCTGGCAGGCCCTGACCCAGAGGTGAGGGACGGTCTGCTCCTCCAGGCTCTCGGCCAGGGGGCAGGGCCGACTTACAGCAACCTGTGAGGCAGGTGGGGGCAGGCCTGGGAGGGAATGCGGCTGGGTTGTCCTGCAGACACAATGTCCCCTAGAGATGGGTTCCTGCTCCGAGTGGCTGCCCATTGGATGGCCAGTGTGGGCAGAGGCAAAAGGGACTGCTTCAGAAGGCGACAGAGGAGCTTTGGGAACATCTGGGGCCTTGGAATGGTCTGAGTGGGTGGTGGCCGTGCTCAGGGACCTATCCGTTACCCTTCTCTAGCAGGTCAGGGGCCCTCCTGACGGTTTAAGTGGGAGATTTCATCTCCCCACCACGTCACAGGAACAGCTGTGGCTCGGCGTGTGTGAGGGTAAATCTACTGCGTGTACAGCTCGGTGCGTGTTAACACTGATTTATGGTGCATGCTTGACAAATGGGCTCTCATGGGGGGTGGGAGGAGGCTGCTACCCCGAGGTCGTGCCAGGTGCTGAGTGGCCCAGCTGTGCTGTGTCTTTGGGAGTTTTACTCTCCAGCTGGAAGGTAGCTAGAGAAGCTCTTTTCCTATAGCACTTTCCAGAAATATGCAGATAAACCCTCTTTTGCCAACTGTACCTTGGATTTCTCCAGGCCGTAGTACTTCACCCAGTTGTGGGGCCCTGGCTCTGCATTTTCCAACCTAGCTCATATGCGGCGCCTGTTGTTTGGGAGTTGCCTTGTCTAATGGAGCTAGGTTGTAATACCTCCTTTAACCAGCAGGAGATGCTGTTGGTAAATGCTGTGAGACATTGAAAAGTCTGGGTTTTAGGCTTTGGGTTTCCTCAGCAAGTGACTTGCCTGCTGTATTCCCAACGTACAGAATTCTGCATGTTAAATTTATTCGGAGGGGTTGTGATGCTTATGTGAGAGGAGGGTTTGGGAATTTCATCACCTGGGGAACAGAGACTCTTTCCGGGACCCCTGAAGTTGTGCTTTTCCTGCTGGTGGGCAGATGGCTGCTGGGGAGCTGGTCTCCTGACATCTCTGCAGCTTGAGGGGAGGCTCCTGGGAAGACAGGCCAGACGTGGCTTCCAGGAAGGATCCCAGTGGCCCCATCATGTCCCCCCACCCCACACCAGTGTGGCAGTTATTTAAAATCTCAGCTGCTCGGCTGTGTAGGGTCTGGGAACAGCTCACCCTGAGGGCACTTTGAGCCACCCGCGATCCGGGAGGCCCTCCGGGGTCATCTGGAAACCAGAGGGTGCCACCCGGTGATTCAAAGTCAGGTCTGGGCACAGGCCCCGGCTCCTAACCCTTTTCCTTCCTCCATGGTGAAGGCTGGGCGCCGGCTATGCCAGGGAGGTCTGTGCGGTGGGAGGGGACACGTCGTCTGCAGAGAATTTAAAACACAATGTGGGGGCCTGGAGCTGCCTGCCTTTCATTTTCACTGCACACCATCCAGCGGGACCCTCCCCAGCGGGACTGGGGCCGAGGGGGAGCGGCAGGCACCGACCCAGCCCTTGCCCATTCTGGCCTGGGCTGCCCACCCTGGGGCGGCCAAGCTCGACGTCACCTTTGTATTTGGGAAAAGCCTTCCACGGCCTCCTCCCTCCCCGGGGACACCTGAGCTGGGTCCCTGGGCGGACAAATGGCAGATTCGGCCGGGGTTCCTTCTTTGTCCTGCCTGAGGGACGTCGGACACCCATGTGTCTTCCCCTGCACTCTGGTTCTCGCTGGGCCCGGCCGTCAGCCTGGATTTTGGAAATGGTGGGGTGAGGGGGGCTCTGCTGTGTGGGGTGGGCGGGGGGGCACCGAGGCAGCCTGGGCAGCCCTGACGCAGTGACCAGAGCAGCCGGGGGGAGGGGAGGGGGAAACATAAAAGGCACAGAAAAGAGAGAGACTCCCAGAGAGAAGAGGAGACAGAGGCTCAGAGAGTCACCGAAAAAGAGAAAAGAGAGAAAGCCACGGACACAGCAAGAGCTAGAGATCAGAAACAGAAATCCCAGTTTTTAGTTCTTCATCTGTTTGACAAATCTCTGCTGATCCCCCACCGGGAGCCAAGCTCCATCCTGGTGCCAGAAAGCCAGAGTTCTGTCCCCCTGGAAGAGGGCACATCCTTCCCAGCAGGAAGTCAGGCACCTGCCAGCCAGTGAAGGACTGAGCAAGGTAACCCACAACCAGAGAGGGCCAGGAGCGTAAAGGAGCAAACCCCAGGCCTGGGGAAGCCCTGGGAGGTGACTCTTGGGCCGGGTAGTCAGAGAAGGCTTCTCGGAGGAGGTGACTGCAGAGGCGAGGCTGAAGGATGAAGGGGAGCTGGCCATGGGAAGATGAGCAGCAGGGTCCTGGGCAGGGGCAGCAGTGAGAGCAGAGAGCCCAAAGAGGGGCAAACTGGGCATGTTGAGGATGAGCCGTTGGGGGAGCGTGGGGATGGGGTGGTGGGACTGGAGCCGGGAGGGGCCAGCTCATGAGCTGTAGCTGCCTAGGCACCCCACCGTTCTGCAGATCCTGGGTGGGGGAGGTCTGCCGCACCCACTCCTCTCTCCCTCCCTCTGGGAGCTCCAAAGCCAAAAATGGGGACGCTGCGAGCAGCCGTGGTTGGTTCACAGGGGCACGTGCTCTGAGGAGGGGGCCCAGGAGGCAGGGGCAGGGGCCATTCCAGTCCATTCTGGTCCCTGCACCCCACCTCTCCAGCTTGCGTCATCAGGGAAATCTGGGGGTGGCTGGAGGGGCTGTGACCATCACCTGCCCCTCTGAGGGCCTCAGTTTCCCCATCTGAAACATGAAGGACCTTTCAGGGCTGGTTGGTCTCTCGATGGATGTTTTCCTCTGGGAGTCGCTGAGGGGCCAGCTTTGACCACTCCGGTAGCCTGGGACCCCCATGGGGCAACCAGGCGAGACCCATGCAGCAGTGGCACGTGGCACCAGGGTGGACAGGACAGCTCAGGGGCCCGGGGCTGCCATGAAACATGGACCATCAGGGCCAGGTCGGGCCGGTTCGGCTGGACTGACCGCAGGCCATTGGCACAGTGTGGCGGCTGCAGGACGGCACCTGCTGGCCATGCCGGGCTTCGGCCAAGCCTCTGGGTGATGGCCCTGCGCCCTCCCGGCTCCGAGTCTTGCCAGCCCCTCAGCCTAGGAGACCCTCCCCGCTTCCGCCAGGTGCTGTCAGTGGGGGCGGACGGACCCACTCTGCGGGATTCTAGACGTGGCGCACCGGGCGAGTCCCCACCCTCCTCCGACCGCTGGGTTTTTATCTGTGAAATGGAGGGAATGAGACCTGACCGCAAGGCGAGCTTTCGGTGAGCTGGGGGCTGTCCTGGCCCAGAGCAGGTGCCCAGGATGCAGCGGCTCTCTCTGCCACCATCCGAGTGTGAAGTGGGCGCCCGGCAGGGTCTCTGGCACACGGGCGCGCAATGAGCATCGGTTCTTTCTTTCTCTCCTCGAGCGCTGGGGCCTGTCTGCTCTGCTCTGCTCCCCCGGGGCTGCCGGCTGCTGTCTCCGAGCCGCCCGAGCCACGCAGGCATCAGACCCTGCCTAAATGTTTGTTGAGTGAATGGCTGGGATATCTCCCAAGCCCGGGCCTACCTGGGAAGGCAGGTGGCAAAACAGATGGCCCGCGGCTCCTGTGGGATCTGGCGGGGGAGCCGTTGCGTGACGACAAAGTCTCAGGAACTTGGGGCTTGGGACAAGTTGTTTCTGAGATCCTTCCCAGATAGGACATTTTGTCACTCATCCAGTAGAAGTTTCTGAACTTTTAAAACCCCTGCCTCCCTCCTCCACTTCCGGGTGCGGGAACCTCATCCCTGGCAGTTCCTCTCCTTTGAGCAATGACTAAGAATCCAGAGGGAGCCTTGGATGTGTTCCACTGACCCCAGGTGACCGGCTCCGGTGGCAGGGACTCAGATGAGCCCTGGACGGGTCTGGACGGGGTGGGGGGTGTGGCCAAGGGGTTGGGGTGGGCGGGGCTAGACACCCTCCAGCTGCCCTGCAAGACCCCTGACCCCCTCGAGGTCGCTGTTCCCTGGCCTGCCCCAGCGGACACGTTGTCAGGCTGCAGGTGTGAGCTGGGCCAGGCTGCTCGCCCGAGGCCGCCCAGGACGTCATCCCCCGGCTCCCCCCTCCCCGGGGAGCTCGGTTATTTATCTGCTGGAGGGTGACAGGCCGCACGGTGACAGGCTGCCGGGGCTGAGCATGTCAAGCCGCTGTCCAGAAGTCAGCTGGCAGCAGCAAAGCAAACAGCCCGAGCTAATTAGCAAAAGGTCAGGTGGCTGCAGGGCCCCCGCTTTGAAGTCGGGCTGTAGCAGGCCGGCTGGAAGGAACCCGGGGTGTCGAGCTAGTGGCTCAGTTACCAGGACAGCTCCCGAGCCCGCTGCCCCCAAGCTCGTCACCAAATTGCCTGGCCACGAACGCCCAGGCTCTCGCCTTCTAGAGGAACCCGGGCCCCGGTGCCTGTCCATCGGCCCTCAGCCTCCAGGCTGGCTGTGCCCCCCGGCTGTAGTCAGCCCTCCCTGGCCCACCTGCTGTGTTCGCCACCCCTCCTACTCCTGTTTTCTCACCACTTTTCTCTAAATCAATTTACTTTTTAAAAACTTAAATATGTTTATTTAAAAGGGAAGCTTTATAGCTGTACTACAAATGGAAAGCAAGCTTCACTTACCATAAATAGAATTCATAATCATAAAAATAAATTCAGTGGAAACACAACAGCATTATTAAATTCTAGTCGGATGCTGTAGCCTGGGGGAGGCTCCGAGCCCAAGGCCTGCTGTCGCTTTATGAGAAAGGGTGAGTGGCCAGTGTGCGGAGGTGTTCGAGACTCACCAACCCAACCCGAGACTTTCCTGTGATGGAATCAGCAGCACTGAAAAGAATCGAAATGAGGGTAACTTTCTAATAAAATAACTCAGCATTATTTTATGCTGGGTTAGCTGGAGATGGAACGGGGCTGCAGGAAACAGAAACAGTGTGGTTTAACCCCATATGGGGTGGGGGTTTGTTTTTCTCCTGTAAAGAGGATGCTAGTGTGGCCAGTGCACCGTCCAGGGACGCTGTTAGTGGTGAGCCAGGTTCCTCGAAGCCTCCTGTTCCACCGTCCTTAGCACACGCTGCATGTCCTCAGTGTCTCAAGATGGCTGCTGCCCCTCCAGACATTGCATCCACATTCCTGGGAGGAAGAGGGGGAAGGGCGAAAGGGAAAGGAACATGTCAGCCAGGTCTGTTTCTTATCAGGAACTCAGCAGCCGGCACCTGAGCTAGTTCTCTGGCACACTGTGGTGTACCACTGAGTGTTTCACTCATTTACCAAATACTTACTGGGCACCTACCATGTGCCAGGCAGTATTTCCCTGGCCTTGTGGCATTCACAGGGTCACCCACTGGCCTTGTCGCAGGCATCCTCCCTGTGCTCTCCACTGACCACGATGGGCCCAGCTCACAGGTGGTCCTACCTCTGTCCCCAGATGCAGGGCTGCCAGGACCCCCGCAGGAGTGTCCAAGTTCAAGTCCCCAGCCCAGCCTGAGCAGGGCGCCGCCCCCCCCAGAGCCCCCCCCCCCCCCCCGTCCACCTCCCACGAGCCCCTCCTCTCTCAGCCTCCGCCCCGGCTCTTTTCCTTTTTTCCTTTTTTTTTGGTCCTTCCTGCCAAGAGCAGGCCACATTTCTGCTCCTGGCTCTTAATTTGTCTTTTTTATTTCCTCCGACAATTTACATTCTGTGGCTGCTGCGACTTAATTGGCAGGAAGAAGGTGCAGAGCCGCGGGCAGCCCCGGCCTCCTTCCCCGGCTCTGGTCTCTCCCGGGTCCCTGCCGCCTGCCCCGGCTCCCTCATCACCGCCGTGGGCTTTGTCTCAGGCTCCCAGCCTCTGGCCTCCTCCCCTCCTGCCTCTAACCTCTGACCTTTGATCTCTGACCTTTGGCCACCCCAGTGCAGGGACTCACCCGCGGCCTCGGGGTTAAGTACGGGCTCCCCTGCGGGTCAGCAGCCCCCAGGCTCGGGGCTACTCATCAGGAAGCTTTGGGGTCTGTGCCCGGCTGTGTCTCCGGCCCCTCCTGGCGTCGCCCACCTCCGGCTCCATCACCCCTGCCCCGCACCCCAGCCGGCTTCCGGTGGTCTCCCAGTTTCCCGGCAGCTGCTCCAGAGCCCGGTGCTCCAGGAGCTCACGGCACCCACCTGTGGGCCCGCCTCACGGGGTCCCTCCTCCCTGAGCCCTCCGGATCTGGCGTGGGTGTGTCTGTGGGTGCACACGTGCTTGTGTGTGTGGGACGTGTGGGCCTGCGTGCTGCACATGGGTGTGCATCCACGCCCCGCCCAGGGGGCCCCTGCGTGCCAGCCCCGCGCGTCCTGCCCTCGCCCAGCCCTGCGTGTTCGCCCCCCACCCCACAGGCTCCGCCCAGGGACTGCCGCCAGGGCTGGGGCTGACACCGCCCCCAGCTCTGTGAACTGGGGATCCAGCAGCCCAAGGGCATCAGGGAGCGTGAGGTCCCAAAGGCAGCCCAGGGGAGAGGAGGCCTGGGGAAGGCGGCAGGCCTGAGCCCTGGAGCCAGAGGGAATGAGCGGACAGAGCTATTTCTTTGTCGTATCAATGATTTGATGTGGAGAGGGATGGCTGGGGCTCAGGGAGGCTCAAGGGGACACGGCGTTGGGGGGGGGCAAGGCCTTTACTGAGCACCTGCTGTGTACAGGGCCCCCTCAGCTAGTACCAGCAGCCCCATCCTGAGCTCTCTGCAGCCGAGGAAACGGAGGTGGGGAGAGGCCCAGGTCCCGACTCGCCTTCCTCCCTCTCGCAGCCTCCCTGGCTGAGTGAGGACCGTGCAGGGCTGGTGGCCCCGGGATGGCTCTCCGCCTGTCCCTGGCCCAGCCTCCCCGGGCTGGCCTGCCCCCTGAAGCTTGAACGCCCGGCTCAGCAGCGTGCTGCTTGGCCCCGAGATGCCACCAGCACGTTGGCACCTGGAGCCTTGGGATCCGGGCCCTGCTCAGCGGAGCCCCTGGGGCCCCAGGGGAGGGAGAGCGGGCAGTGAGCTGCAGCCCCCTGACCTCGCTGAGTCCCAGGCCTGCCCCCGACAGGCCCATGAGGGCCTGGCCCTCTGGGAAAGGAGCTGTAAGTGCTGCAGGGGTTGGAGGAGGAGAGAGGCCAGAGCAGGCTCCGGGGGTGCAGGGTGGGCAGGGTTTGAGGGGCGGGGAGGAGGATTTCCCAGGGCATGGTGGGAGGGGCGAAGAGGGAAGGTGGGGCCTGGTGGGGACGGCCTGGGGAAGAGGTTGCCTATTTCTATGTCGTCTCCATCCCCAGCATCATCTGCATCTCATGGAGCCCCTCCCTAGGAACCTGCTCCCCTGAGGGAGAAACTTCATCTGCATGAAACACAGTCCTGAAAAGCCAAGTAGTTTAAATGAGGTAGAATTTTAGTTTTATTCAAGAAACAGTCCAGAGGTCAGTGGCCCAGAGCTGGGAGGGCAGCTCTGTCCTCATCCCCACTGGTTTCTGAGTCTGGGACCAATGTGGCTGCCCCAGCTCCGACCATAAGGTCTGCATCCCACCAGGCAAGGAAGCTGCCTGCCCATTCACTTCAAGAGAGCCCTGCATTTCCACTCACACCCTGTTGGCTAGAATTTGGTCAGAAGCCATGCCTGGCTGGGAAATGTAGTGTTTGGGTGGGTCTGGCTCAAACTTTGGAGTCTGAGTAGTATGGAAAGAAGAGACTAGAAGCTAGTGGCCAGCAGGAGAGCTTGGTCCACACTCCTCACAAGTCCTGGGCCCTGGGGCCTGTGGAAAGCAGGGAGTGTAGGGCCCCCCAGCTGGCCTGGCTGGGGAGTGGGAGCCAGGGGGAGCCTGGCCTCGCTGAAGCAAGGGGATTCGTTAGCACATTTTGAGTGGAAAGGGTCCCTGGAGAGAGGGTGGCTCAGTAATTCAGTGTCCAAACCAGAAGGCTTTTGAGCACCAAGGGCGGTGGTGAGGTCACTGCGCCGAAGCAGCGAGGCGGTGGTCACTCCCCCGGGGTCTGCTTGTCCGTTGGATGCTGGAGGGTCCGAGGCCTACGCTGACATTCCGGTTAGTGACAGAGCCGAGACCGGGACTCCAGCAGATGAGCCCGTCTCCCTCCCGGGTCTGCAGCCCTCAGCGGTGGTCTCCGTACTGCCCACCTGCTGCCAGTCCACCTGCCCGAAGCCCCCAGGGCTGGCCAGCGCTGCCCAGGGTCCTGACCGCTGCAGAGCCCCCTCCCTCCTCCTCTCCACACGCCGGGGGCCCCTTCCCTGCATGGGGCCGACTCGGGGGGAGGTGGTTCCCCCCACCCCCCACCAGGGTCCAGTCTGGACACGGCCATCTGCAAACTGCCCGTCTCGGAGATGCCCCTTCCCTGCTCGGCCGCGGCCTGGGCACCCGCTCGCCTTGCAGGTGGACGCATGACTCCCGCCCCCAGCCCTGTCCACGGGACCCCGAGGCGCCGTCTGTCTTGCTTGGTTCTGAACAAAGGATGCGCATTCAGCACGCGAGAGGAGGCTGTGGGAGGGACGGGAGTGAGGAGGTCCGTGCCGGTGAGACTTGGGGTCGGACACCCAGGAACGGATCCCGGTTCATCCACAGCATCGGGGATCCCAGCCCCCGGCAGGCCGGCCACAGCGCCCTGCACGCCCGGACCCGCGTCCCGGGCCCCTCCTCCACCCGGAAACTCTCCTCTCTTCTCCTGTGTCTCGTTTCCTCCCGGCCCTGCACACCCTCCCTCAGCTCCTCTGTGGCCCCCTGACATTTCTGCCCCCTCTCTTCTCGCTCGGCCCCTCTCCCCAGCGCTCTCCCCCTGGTCGCTGCAGCCGCCCACTCCCCGTCTGCTGCTCCGTCCTCCAGGCTGGGCCTGGGCAGCTCTGTGCATCGCCCCTTTGTCCTGCGTCACGGGCACCTCCAGCTCGGCCCAGCTGCCACTGAGCCACTGTCCCCCCAACCTGCCTTCCCAGTTCCGAACCTGCCCCCTCCCCCTCCAGGGTCCCTGATCTCACTGGAGGCCAGCGCCGTCCCACCGTGGCTCCATCAGCTCCTGCCCCTCTCTCTTCCCCTTCACCACGTTGCAGCCGCTTGACTTCCTAAATACCATCTCCCTTCCCTGCGCCTTTTACCGGAGGGCGGCACGCATGCAGAACGTGCACACAGCACCCCAGGCTTCAGCTCACAGGCTCTCAGGGCTTCAGTCCAGAGCCAGAGGCAGCACAGCACAGCCCCCCGGGGCCCTCATGTCCCCTCCAGTTACCACCCCACAGGGCAACTGCCCTCCCGACTTCTGACAACACCGTCCGCCCCTTTTGAGCTTTCTGTGAATGGTTTGCTCAGCATCGTCTGTGGTGGGCAGCCACACGGCTGCGTGTGTCATGGTTTGCTCATTTTCATTGCTGCACGTCGTATTCCACTGTGTGCATGAACCACACGTGCCACGAGGACCACACACGCCACCCATATCGTCCGCTCCCCTGTTGATGAGCTTTCGGGTGATGAGCAGTTTGGGGCTCCCACGGACGGTGCAGCTGTGCACACCCTGGCCTCTCCGCGTTTCCGTCGGGTCTATGCCCCACACCCCTTGACGCCGCCATCTGTCTCTCCTCCTCCACCCTCCTACGAGCCGCTGTCTCCTCCTCAGTGACTGCAGAAGCTTCCTCACGCCTCTCTGCCCACTCAGGGTGGTCTTGCAACAGTCGTCCTCCAACAGCCAGGGCACTCCCACCCCTCCCACTGCCGTTGAGAGAAGATCCTCACAACTTACCCCTTGGGACGGACCCGAGCGCTGCAGCAGGCCCAGCCCCAGACCGGCTCCTCTCGCCCAGCCCTGCTCCGCACCCTCCAGGGCCAGCCCTCCCTTGCGGCTTCGGCTTTCTGCACGCCCCGTACCCTTTCTTGGTGCGTCTGTTCACCTCTGCACGAGTGAGTTCTCTCTCCGAGTCTCAGCAGAAATGTCACCTCTTTGGGAGGTCCTCCTGGACGTACGGCAGAGGTTGGATAACCGTCTCCTTTGCTCATTCATAATCCACATCACGCTTGTCATTGTTGGAGTTCTGTCTTCCCCACTGGGCTGGCAGCTCCAGGAGGGTAGGGGTCACGCCAGCCTTGCCCCCTCTGTACCCCTGTTATCCTGGCATCTGGCACAGGATGGGGGCTCAGTTCCATTTGTTCACTTGAAGTTGGTAGACGAGGTGGGAGTTCCGGTGCCCGTCTTGCAGGTGAGGAGGAGGAGCTCAGCGAGGGCGAGTGCCGTGCTGGAAGCTGCCCACCAGCTCCCAGGAGGAGCAGGGCTGGATGGGGTGCCTGTGAGTCCCCCGATGTGTTGGCAGACCTGTTGGGTCTTCCTGAGAACCAGAGGCCCCTCAGGGCCCCGTGGAATCGCTCAGATGGAGGAACCCCAAGTGCTGTGGTCGGGCGAGGAGCAGCCCTGGGGGGCGGGGGGCTCCTGCACCCCCACCTCAGCGAGCCCTGGCCTGGCCATCCCTGCACTGTCCCCTGAACCCTCCCTCAGGTGTTCTGGGCCCCTCACATTTCTCAGCCCATAACTCACTCTGCGGACAGCCTCCCGCAGGCTCTTCCTCGTGGACTGACGTCAGGAGCTGTCCCAGGGGACGCCCCTCCACTGAAACCCACTCCCCAGCCCAGGGAACCCAGAGACCCCCCACCCAGACCCTCCCCGTCACTCCCGATGGGAAAAGGAAGGCTCCAGCCCCAGCCCCAACCCCAGCCCCAGGCTTCCTCTGCCCACAGGTGGTTTACCCAGTGGCCCTTCTGTCTCACCAAGTCCCCTGGCCCGTGCCTGTCGGGAGGCCTGTCCAGCCCCTGGGAAAGGGGCAGTTGCCATGTTTATTCCCACACCCCAACAAGCTTCAGGAATGGGGACATACCAGCCCCCACCCAGGCCCAGCAGAGAACTCCCTGGGGCTGTGTGTGCCAGGGTTTGTGGCAGAAACGTGTAGAAAGCCATCTTCACAGCCCACCCTACCGGTCAGGGCAGGTGGCAGTAGACCAGATGACTCTTCACCACAATGCGTGTGCTGAGACACCCTTGAAGGCCTCAAAGGCACCATGGCCCCCAGAGACCCCTCCCCTCCCTGCGGCTCCTCCCCCCCCCCCCTCGTCCCGGAGCAGGCCCTCCGGAGGACATTCCACTGAGCGGCGTGGTGCACCACCCCCAGAGTTCACTCGGGCTCAGATGCCGTCTCCTCGGGGGCCGGAGTGGCCAGAGGTTGAGAGGGAGCCCCATAGCCCCTGGGCCCCAGCTCTGCCGCCCGCTGATGTGTTGCTTGACCTCTCTGTGCCTTAGCTTCCTCGCCTGTAAGTCGAGAATGAAAGTGAGGTTTTCTGTGCCGTATGGTTGTCGTGAGCTTAATAGCATTTAATAAACAAGTGTCAGCACTTATAAAATCAAACACCCAATAAAAGTTAGCTGGTGGCGTTACAATTAATTTGCTCAGCAGCCCCGTGAGGCGGCTGGTGGCGTGAGATGAGGACGCAGAGGCCTGGAGGGCCGGGTGTCTGCAGAGCCCGTGCTCCCTGCCACTGTGCCTGAGCTCCCTGTTGGGGATGGTGTGGAAGGGAACTGGCGCAGGATGAGTCCTGAAGGGAACCAAGGCCCCGGGCACTGCTGCTCGCCCAGGTCACCGGGAGGGAGTCGAGGAGTCACCTTGTGTGTGGGGGGTGGGTGCAGAGCACCCTGTCCCCGTCCTGGCTCTGCTGTGGCCGTGCAGTATGACCAGGGAACCCCGCAGCCCCACTGGGGCCTGGGGCCGTGAGGGCAGAGGTCACAGCTGGGAGGTTCTCCTTGACCCTCGGCTTGCCGGGACCTGCTGCCCAGGCCACCCCGTTTCCTGTGCCCGCCCCAACATCGTGACTGGCACATAGTAGGTGGTTTAAACGATCTGTTGAGCAGATGTAAAAGGTTGGCGCATCAAAACATTCAGCCCGTGAGACGAGGACTGAGCTGTGCGCTGCTGAGCCCGTGTGGTCCAGTCCTGTCCAGTGTTTCCTCAGTTCCTGGTAGAAACCCGGCCTGGCCGGAGATGCTCGGGGCCCGAGAGATAGGGATCCCCCCTACCGGCTCCATCGTCACCGTCACGGCTCTGGGCTCCACGAGTCCTGGGAGATCGCTCACAGCCTCTGCCCATGATGGGGAGCAGCAGCGGCGAGGAGGCCAGGCCAGGAGCTCCCTGCTGCGTGCACCAGGCCCTGCGCCCCTCAGTGACCCCGCTGGACGTGGGGGCTGCGCACTCAGAGCCCCTTGCTCGCAGCTCTGCGGGTGAGTCTTGTCCTCCACGGGAGTGAAACCCACGGCCTTTTGCCCGCGGCCCTGGGACTGGTGGAGCTGGCCGTGGGCACAGGTGACCCCCGGGGCTGGGGAACCATGTACGGACCAGGAAGTTGTCCCCGAGGCCCGTGGCTGGTGGGCACTGGATTGAGTCGGGACCCCAAAATCACTCCCTGGAAACCTGGGTTTATCAAAAGCATGGGAGAGAATCTGGTGCTTCTCCTGGCTTAGGCCCCCTGGCTCCAGGGCTTGAGCACCCACACTGACATCCACCTCTCCTTGCACACCTCCAGCAACGGGGAGCTCAGCCCTACATCACAGCCCAGTCCTTTTCAAAAAACATTTAAAAATTTACTATGAAATATTTAAGACATCTCAAATATTTAAGAAATCCTAATAAATATTTCACTAATTATAAAATATTTAATATAGCCAAAGGTATAAAGAATAACACAGTGAGTACCTGGATGTCACTCCCCAAGCACCGGAAGCTTCCTGTGTACCCCGCTCAGGTGTTACCCCCTGTCCCGACGTAACCACTCTCCTGAATTTTGTGATCGGTGTTCTCACACGTTTTTGACACTTTTACGCATTATTCTTGGAGTCCACAGTTGCAGATTCGTCTACTCACTGGCGTTTTTTGTAACCTCTGAACTGACACTCGTGCTTTCCTGGTCGTTCGGACACGTGGGGGGCGGTGGCAGCCCCGGGACGCTCGACACGCCGCCCCCAGCTGGGGCCCAGCACGGGACGCTCGGCCCTTCTGTCCTGCTCTCTCTGAAGACTACCGAGTGCCGTGTTTCCCACACTTCTGTGCTTTTTTGGGTGATTTTGCTGTTTCACGTCCCCCGAGTGTAGGGCTGAGGTGTCATCCAGCGATTTCAGCGCAGGAGGCTGGGATGCGCCTCCCGGAGGAAGCACAGGTGTCAGGGGAGCTTTGTTCAGGCCCGAGCGAGAGTGCCGGCGGGGTGAGTTTGATGTCCGAGAATCAGCAAAATACACGGAATGAGGTTTCTGTAAACAGGAATGCACCTAGACAAGGTTATGTATTGAGGGGCTGGTCGATGGAGACGTGACCTGAGTCTGGCGGGGGCCTCAGCCGGTTCCCCCAGGGGCTGCGGTTCAGAGTCGGCTAATTGCGGGTTTGCAGTGTCTCCACAGAGCAGAACCACCATGATGATGAGGACCAGCTGTTGGCACGAGTCCCCACCTGACTTCTTTGTGTGTTTTGAAGCTTTAGATGTGTTTTGTGCAGCTTGCCCTCTTGGCTCGGCAGTGGATTTGTGGGGTGCATCCATATGGCATGTGGGGCTCACTGCTCTGTCCTTTTTCACAGCTGCGTAGTTTTCCATGGTGCACGTCCACCGGGTTTCAAATCCGCTCTGTGGGTGGACACCCAGCTCCAGTCTCTTGGCGCCGTGAGCCTTGCCGTTGTTACGTCCTCACACGGGTCTCCGAGCTGCTCTGGGGAAACGGCTGGGCCTGGGATTCAGGGCCTGGCCGATGGCATCTCCCCTCGTGAGAGGCTCCCGAATGGGTTCCAGCTCATCGTGGTGTCCAGTCCAGCGGGAGAGCACCAGGGGGATGAAAGTACCACGTGCAGTGTCCACCCAGGGCTTGGGGAGCCCCTGGGGACCCCCGTACCTGAGCTCCTTCCCTCAGCCAGGCAGCCCCTGCCTCCAACGCCTCCTCAGATGGCCCAGAGGCGGGTCACAGCCGGGATGGGGGCTGCGGGCAGGTGACCCCCGGCACCAACACCTGGGGGGGGGCAGCAGGGGCGGGGACTGCGTGGAGGGTGGGAACGAGCTCCAGGAGCGAACTGGGTGCCCGGCCGGGAGCGGGGAAGTGCCACGGCCCCCAGCGGTGGGCCTGCGACGGCCTGTCCCGAGGGAGGACACCTCGTCTGACGTCCCCTCACCTCTGCCGCGAGGGTCCCGGCTCCTGGAGTGGGGGCGTCACAGCAGGCTTGGCCGTGAGGACAGGGGAGAGACGGGGACCTGCCCGGAGCAGGGAGGACAGCGGTGCCCTCCAGCCAGGCCCGGGAGGGGCAGACGCACGTGGTCTCCGAGCTCGGTGCAGCCTCCCAGACAGACGGACGGGCGGGCGGGCGCCCAGGGAGAGGGCAGGCTGCAGCGGGGAGGAGGGTGAGAACCAAAACACAGCTCCCTTCCCTTCTGGCGGCGAGCGTTTAATTGACTAAGTCAGCGGTGAAAGAGCCGATCACGAAAGCGCGTCCCCACACCCCAGTTGGGCGGCTTCCAGCCTTGTCAGTTGCGCCAAAAATTGAACGTCCTCCAGCTGCTCCTGCGTTGACTTTGCCCGCTGCGAAACACGATTAGACACTCACGTGTGTGGTGCTTGTGAGTGTGCGTGTGTGTGAGTGTGAGCATCTGTGGAACAAGGAGTGGGGAGGGGCAAGCAAGGCTGGGGACACACACCCACTGATGCACACACGCAGACACACATGCACACGCTCTCTCTCCCCGAAGGCCCAGCAGCCGCACACGGACCACGCTGAGCTCCCAGCTCCCGGCCCCCCACCTTGGGCCTGCCCCTGCCCGGCCCCCACGCGGCTCCGTCCAGCCCGTGCGCTGGGCTGCGGCCCCCATGGGCCCCGGGGCTCTGCCTGTCACCTCAGCCAGGTGAGCCCAGCTCCCGCCCCTTCCCTTTCCCGCTCACCTTGGCCCTTTGCAGCCTGAAGGGGAGGATCTATTTATAACAGTCGCATATGGACCTCGGGGGCACGTCTTCCTCAGACACAGATGCCGGAAGGCACAGCCGAACATGGCTCCAGGCCCCCTTCCCCCAAAGGACCCCCGTCCCCACCCCGCTGCAGCCACCCCACGGCCTCCAGACCCCCAAGTCTCGGCAGTTTGGGTGTGGGGGCTGCTGAGGGGGCTCGGCTTTGGGAGGATCCACGGAGGGCCCCTTGAGCCCCCTCTTCCTCCCTGCAGAGCAGCGGGCGGCGGGAGGGGACGGCCCAGGGGACAGGGCGAGTGCCTGCGTGACCCGGGGCACCCAAGAGGAGGGGACAGGCCCCCGTCCGGGCTCAGCGGGGCCCAAAGCTGGCCTGCACCTGGCCTCGAGGTGCCCCCAGCCCAGAACTCTCCCCTCCAAAGGACCCTGTGGCCGCAGGGCCCGTGTCTGCCCGCTTCCCACAACGCGCCTCGCTTTCTTCCTGAAGGACGTGTGCCGCTGAGCACCTGTTCCGAGCTGGGACTGTGACGGGTTCTTTCCGTGGGTTGTTTTCCTGAATCTTCTTGGTACAGGTGTAGACACGCTCAGAGTGGGTGAGCCACTTGCCCAGGGACACACAGCAGCAAGGGCCACAGTGAGACCCAGCGTCAGCTCAGGGCTGTGGGACCCCATTCTCGGAGGGCAGTAGCTAAGAAGGCAGGAGCCGCGGCCTGGTCCTCACGGTGCCACTCGCAGCCCATGTGCACCAAGGGCTGGCCCACGGCTTGGCACAGCCTAGACACCCAGTGAGTACCGATGGAGGGAATGAGTGAGCGAGAGAACGAGCAAATGAATGAATGAATACGAGGAGTGGGTTGCAGCCAGGGGTGTCAGGGCTGGGACGAGTGGTGAATCTCTGGAGCTGCCAGCACAGGGCTCCCTGTCATGTGAGTGTCAGCAGGATGCAGCCGCGTCCTCCTCCCGGGGCGGCTGGACGTGACAGAGACAGAGCTACAGGCTGAGCTGTGAGCACAGCAGCTCTGGCATCTCAGGAGCCTTTTATTCTGGTGGGGGGTCTCCCAGGACAGTGTTTTAGGAGCCTTTTATTCTGGTAGGGGGTCTCCTTAGGCTCCAGCATCTCGGGAGCCAAGTATCTGGGGCCTGGGGCTGAATCTTCGCTTTGCTCTCTTTCCTGTGTGGGGCCGGGAGGGAACTTGCATTCTGGAATCTTCAGCAGTGACTGGCCCTCCCAGGAAGCCCCAGGGGGTGGCCCCAGGCTGTCCCCATTCATTTCTCCTTCAACTCGCTGACTCCAGTGCCTTCTCTGGTTCCTTTGGCGGGAGGTCCTAGCCTCTCCGAGGACTCATTCTTAGCCCCTGTGGGTACCGTGGCATCCCCCCTATTTGCAGGGGAGGGGTGAGTAGGGCTGAGAGGCTTGGGGCCCAGTCAGGGTGCACCCCACACACACCTTATTTGGGCTGCAGAACTGGCAAGGGGCGGGCAGGGCTCAGCCCTATCCCGGGTGCTGTGGACCCCCGGCCTGCCAGCCCCAGCCCGGGGGTCTCTGCTCTCAGCCTCCCCGGCCGTGCTGGGGGAGCAGGCTGGCCCTCGGGGCGCCTAGCAGGGGTGAGAATAGGGGCTCCCCCTCAAGCCCTCCCTGGCCCCAGGCATGGCCTGCTCGTCTCCAACCACCCTGCTCGCCTCCCTGTGGGCGCCAGGCCCTGTCCCACCCCTCCCAGAACTTCTCGGTGACAAACGAGGGGGCGCAGCCGTCCCGATGGGGCCTTTCTGCCGAGTAAATGGATTGACCTTCGTGGGCTCTGAGGGAGGAGGTGGGTTAACGGCTCGGCGGGGGCGAGGGCAGATGCTGGGCGGCCCAGGGCCTCAGGCCGAGTCAGGCCACTGGTGCCAGCATTCGAACCCGAGCGGGAGGGTCGTCTCCCAGCAGGCCCGGCCCCGGGGAAAGGGAGGGGCACGTGGCAGGCAGCTTGGTCTGCCCACCCCACAGGCCCACAGACACCGTCACGTTCGACCTTGTTAGCGAGCAAAGGGGCCCGTTTGCCGGAAAAGTAAACTGAGGCTCAGAGTATTTAAGAAGCTGCCGCCTCTCGCTTCCCCTTCTGGGTCACCCCCTCTCACGAAGGCCGGCACAGAATTCACCGTGTAAGGTGCTTTCCAGGGAGAACAGTCTGCACCCCGCCTTGCACAGACCCTGAATCGTGCAAAACTCGATTGCACAGAAAACAAATTGGGGTGATGCGTCACTAAATAAAACTACCACTCTCTTCACGAAGCCATCCGTGGTGTTTGCCTCCTCGGCTTCCCAGGAGTGCACCCATTTTTGTAGCAAAAGGCCCCGAGCTCACAGGCCCAGGAGGCAACCTCAGAAACGGTCCTGGGGCGGCGAGCTGGCCGGTCACCCTCGGGGGAAGCCGCCAGGGCGGACGTAAGGCGACCCCGGACCCCAAACAGGCCAGACCAGGAGGTGAAACCAGCTCCAATCTCACCCGTAAAGACGGGATCAAAAATCCCCAGTAAGACACAAGCAAGTCCAATTCTGCAGAATATTAGAATAACCTGCCATGTTTGTGTAGGATTTCTTATTCAAAGAATTCAAAGATGGCTTATTATTAGAAAAACCCATTAATATAACACAGTATTAGCAGGTCTAACTCAATATTGTGTTAGTAAATGACAAAAGGCATCTAATAAAATCCAATGTCTGATTTTAAAGTAACCACTAAAAATAGAACTAGAAAGATACTTTCTTATCACAGTGAAGACTCTGTCTTTTGGCAGCAGCCGGTGTCATTCAAAAGCATGAGACTTTTAATGCTTCTCATTGAAAACCTCTTAAAAAAGAGCAGTGCCTTTTGTGATTGTCCAGAAATCCTGGACATGGGAATAAGACGTGAAACAGAATTGAGTGGGACGTCTGTAGGAGAGAATTGTGATCATTTGAAGACAATGACTCCAGGTCTTAAGAACCCAAGAGAACCAAGCAGAAAATCTTTAATATGAGAACCTATGAAGGTGCAGGGTTGGGTGTAAAATAAACATAAACAAATCGATATTTTCATCTGTACCCACAGCAGCTAGTTGGAAAACAATGAAATAAACAGTCCCACTCACAGTGACAACCACAGTCGCTCTCAGGATCCCCAGGAATATATTTATAAGAAAAATTTAAGATCCTTATGAAGACTTCTATGGAGTTTTCCTGGGAGATATCAAAGAAAACCAGAGCAGCGAGAGGCGCCACGTTGGCATATTATAAACGTGGTTCTTCCGAAATTAATTCATGGGTTGAGTGGAAGTGCATCAGGTAAAATCGTTCCAGAAGGCCACCTGGAAGACAGAGCGAAGAAATCTGGGAAAGAGGAAGGATGCGGGATTCTGCCTGAGTAGACGTGGACGCCCCTTGGGAGGTAAAGCGACGGAGTCGGGGTGTGTTGGCGAAAGGAGAAGGCACAGTCCCCGAACAAACGCCCTCGACAGAGCACGGCACACTGTTTCTCGCCCGTCCTGGGCCTTTGCGAGAGAAAGGGGAGCTGTCAGCTGTAGGCACGGATGGCGAGTGCAGGTGGGGACGGCCCTGGAGGATGAGGGCTCGTGGTCACCTCTTTTGTCGGCGACGATGGGTTTACTGTCTTCACGCGCCGTGCACCTCACTGTCCTGTCGGTGCCTGGAGGGGAACGAGGAGCCGGCTGTGCGCTCGGGGAGCCTGGGGTCTGGGGTCTGGCACCATGTGGAGGTGGACACGGAGGCCGCCCCGGGGGGCGAGCGGGGCAGCTCTGGGACTCCCGGGGCGAGGCCCAGCCCAGGGCCAGCTTGGAGCAGGGCAGCCTCCAGCGGGTGACTGGTTAGGGCAGGGGCAGTGTGGGTTCTGGGCCCAGGAGGTGGCACCCGAGATACAGGGAGCTTGGGGAGACCGTGGGCTTTCGGACAAGGTCTGCGCCCAAGGCCAGGCTGACCCTTCAGAGTGTGGCTCTTTCTGGAGGGCACTGGGGAGCCACGTGGGGGTGGGGGTGTACCAAGCAGTGAGGAAGCCCCTCCCGCTGGGGCGGGGCAGAGCACCCCAAAACAGGAGGAGCAGGTTATTCAGCAGTGTCAGGGTGGCTGTGGCCCATTTGGGGAAAATCAGTTTTGGTTCTTCTTTACAGCGGCCAAATGCTCTCCAGGTGGATTGAGAAGCTAAGTGTGAGAAGCCAGACTGGGCCCAAGGGTGGGTGCATGTGGGGTCTCGGGGATGTGGGGTCTCAGGGCAGGGGGATGTGGGGTCTCTGGGATGTGGGGTCTCCGGGATGTGGGGTCTTAGGGATATGGGGTCTCAGGGACATGGGGTCTCAGGGATGTGGGGTCTTGGGGATGTGGGGTCTTAGGGTGGAGGGACATGGGGTCTTAGGGATGTAGGGTCTTGGGGATGTGGGGGTCTCAAGGATGTGGGGTCTCAGGGATGTGGGGTCTTAGGGATGTGGGGTCTTAGGGTGGAGGGACATGGGGTCTTGGGGATATGGGATCTTGGGGATGTGGGGTCTCAGGGATGTGAGGTCTTAGGGATATGGGGGTCTCAGGGTGGGGCGATATGGAGTCTTGGGGACATGGGGTCTCAGGGATGCAGGGTTTCAGAGGGGGCGGTTGTGGGTTCTCGATGTGGGGTGTAGCGCCCCAAGCCTCAGGAGAAGACATCGATGGCTTTGATGACATAAGGATAGAAACACAGTCTCTGAGTTCTGGCTGTGGTGGGGTGTCCTTCCTGAAGCTTCTTTTCCTGGGGGCACGTGGGGGGCCACGATGGGGACGGGCACCAAGGTTTGGCGTCTACTTTCGCAGCTCAGGCAACCCGGGGCTCCTTAGTGGCTGGAGCCGGGTCAGTCACACGGTGTCCATGGACGGGGGGACGGGGGGGGGGTGATATGGCCTGGCCGCGTGCAGAGGTGGGTCCTGAGGGTGAGGGGTAACGGCTGCCCCCACCAGGCTGAGGGTGAGAAGAGCCTCAGCCATGGGCAATTACCAGAGAATGTTCTATCCGGACCCCCAGGCTGGGAGAACAAGCAGGAGCAAGCCACCCCCCCCCAAATCAGAAGCCCCTGGCTGTCCCTGGTGGTCAGAGCGGTCACCGTCCCTTCCCAGCCCGTGGGGCGGCCACAGAGGCCGGTTCCCAGCTCCTGGGAACCACGTGGGCATCCGGCTCCGGCCCAGCAGTTCATAAACCGCGGACACTCGGACAGGCCCTTCCTGGTGTTTTATTTCCCTTATTAATCCGCGTGTGCACACTGATTGCTCGTTTAGAGCCGCCGCTAGAAACCCGTGCCCCAGGTCTTCCGTACGATTGATAGCGGCCCGGAGGCGTCCACCCAGTCCACGGTCATCGTCACGGTCACGAGGCCGGAGCCGCCCGTGCGAGGCCATCACCAGCCGGGGGCTGGGGGAGCACGGGGAGTGGGAGGGCTGGCTCGGCCCCTGAGGGTCCCTCCAGCTCCCCGTGACGCGGGCCTGGGCTCTGGCTGGGCTGAGCAGCCACACGGGGCCGCACCCCGGGCTCGGGGCAGTTGGACGCTTCGCAGAGGTCAGTGGCTGCTAGGAAAAGCCGAACCAGCACACCTCGGCCTTGAGTCTCAAAGCGGCCGTCCCTCAGAACAACTAGAGAGATTCAGGGCAGACTACAGATAGGACTTCCCGGCTGCCGGGGCTGTGGGGGTGCTCTGGGGACAGTGCGAGGCACCCCTCAGACGCGAGCCCCTCGCCTGGCTCCAGCGGCTGGGGCTGGGCCGGCGTTCCCGGAGCAGCCCCGAGCCGTCCCCGTCCCCCGAGGCCTGCCAGCCGCTCCTGAGCCCACGTCTCTGCCAGCGCTGAGCAGGGAACCATTGCAAAGTGATTTCTCCCTCCAGCGGTGCCGCACATCATGTTTTTTTAATTTAAAAAGATGCCCGGCGGAAGCATAACAGACGGTTGAATGTTTGGGTCCCTAATTAACTGCAGCGCAGCCCGGAGCGCCGGTCCCAGCGGGGGGAGGGGAGCGCGCTCGGCTTCACCCCGGAGGCAGGAGGCTCCAGCGGGGAGGGGCAGGGGCCGCTCAGCAGGGGCCGGGGGCCATCCGGGGGCCGGCCTCGCACGCCCCTGGGCTCCAGCTGCAGGTTCCGGTGCCCCCTCCAGGAATTCCGAATTACCAGGGAAGGGCAGGGCGGGAATCTGCGTTTTTAATAGCAGGCTGGGGAAGCGTTGGCTGCCTGGCTGGTGGAGCACTTCCCCTCGCTGAGCCTCAGTTTCCCCGTCAGTGTAATTGGGGTTGCACCAACACCTACCTCACCGCCCACTGGGGAAGGGGCTCGGTACACAGCTGGCACTCGGGACCCATAGGCGAGTGGGGGATTCGCGGTCCCTTCTGTGTCACATGCCAGCCTCCACCCTCAGTGCATCCTCTTGGTGGCATGAGGACGCTCCAGAGGCTCAGAGAGGCCAGGTGGACAGCCCAGAGTCACACAGCACATGTGTGGGGACTTGGCTTCTTTCCACCATCCCTGGCGCCCTCCAAGTCCTGTGAGGTGGGAGGGGCTGGGTGCAGGCAGAGACTCTCTCCCCCGTCCTGGTCCCGGCCCCTGGGGGGCAAGGTCAAGGCCAGCGGGCTCAGGGGCTGCCGGACCCCACACTGCAGCCGAGTCCCAGAGCCGGTCCTGCTGAGTCGGCACTTCTGCCCCCCCCCCCACCCCAGGTGCCCGGGCCCGAGCCAGCCTCCTCGGATAAATAGGAAGGGGCAGGGGCTGGCTGGGTGACTGGGCAGAGCTCCCACGGGCCGTCCTTTTCTGCAGGACCACACTTGTCCAGCGTCCTGCTCCCCTTCACGTGGTATGTGCATCGACCTGAGGCCGGGGGCAGCTATAGGAGAAGGGGAGCACCCCAGGACCAGGCACTGGATCCTCACCAGAACTCTGCAAGGCAGAGACTGTTCTACTCGCCATTGGACAGGCGAGGAAACAGAACGGAGGAGGCCCAGAGAGGCCAAGTGACTTGCCCAGGGCTGCATAGCAGGAGCCCAGCAGCTCGCTCCGGGCCACTCGGACTCACTCCAGCGCCCGTCCCGTGGCCCGCTCTTGGCTGGCCCAGCCCCTCAGTGCCCATCGTGGGCCCCTGGGCTCTGCGGCAGAGCCGTGAACAGTTCTGGCGAGAGCCGGGCTGCAGAGGCTGGCAAACATCAGCAGTAAACACGATCTATCGGAAAAACATTGGAACGGTGAAAAGTGATCGATCTGTAACTCTCCGTCCATCTCCCGCCTCCCCCACGGGGCTGGCCCTCGGCCCGAGTTCCCCTCCGGAGGCCGAAAGTCCCTCCGTCAGCAGAACCTCGGCCAGCCCTGGCCGCTGTCTGGGCTCAGTGATCGAGGAGACAAACAGTATTTTTAGACAGGTCGCTCCCGTCCCTGCTCGGCGGTGGCGATTATGCAAACCCTGTCGTAACAAGTTTAAAAGCCCGGAGCCACCGTGTTTCTTGATTTCATCAACGGCAGCACAGGCTGCAGATGACGGGACAGAAGGGACTCTGCCAGTCGCACGCGCACTGTCCCCGTCCTCCCCGGGTGACAAGTGCTGTCTGCAGTGGGGAACGGGCGCATGTGAATTGAGTGTGAGTGCACAAGTATGTGTGAGCACGTGTGGCTGTGAGAGCATGTGTGTGCATACTTGTGCACATGTGTGCACGTGAACCCCGTGACTGTGAGCACGTGTGGGCACACTTGAGTGTGCACATACGTGTGCATGTGCATACCCATGTGTGTATGCCCGTGTGTCCCTGTGTGTGTGAGCACATGACTGTGAGCATGAGCGTGTGCATATGAGCACACATCAGTGTTCATGTGTGTTCCCATGTGTGTTTGTGTGAGCCTACCTGTGTGAGCGTGCCCACGTGTGTGTCAGCAGGAGAGGCTGAGGAGGCCCCGGCCAGGGAGAAGTGAGGCCAAAGAGCCCCTGAGGCCCCCGGCCCAGCCTTGCGTGTTTCAGGGGAAACCGAGGCCAGGAGGCGGATCCCAGGCGGAGTCCACCGGCCCCTCCACCCTGGCCCCGGCTCTCCAGGCCTCTCACCCCTCTCACTGGGCCTTCCGCCACCTGGTACCTGGAGGCCCATGTTCTTATGGGCTGTGCCGCCGTCACCTCCAGCTCCCGGGCCCCCCGCGCCGGCCCGGCCACCCTCCAGCCTGTCTTTGGCTCAGCACTGCTCCCCCTGGCCCTGCACACACCGGGCTTTGGGGACACTGGTCCTTCTCCAAACGCCCGGGGCCACCGTGACAGAGCAGCACGGACTGGGCAGTGTGGGCAAGGGGATGGCGTCCCTCCCGGCTCTGGGAACGACGAGTCCGGAAGCCAGATGTGGGCAGGGCCAGCTCCCTCCGAAGGCTCCCAGGGAGGCCCCTTCCTGCCCCTCCGGCCTGTGCTGGCCCTGGGCATGGCTGGCCTGGGTGGTGGCGCTCGGCCATCCTCTGTGTGCCTGTGTCCCCCTTATGAGGACACCAGTGGAGGCTTGTGCGCTCCCGACTCCAGAGTCTTAATTTAACCCATCCTACCTGCAAAGACCCCCTCTCCACGCTGAGGTTCTGGGGTCAGGACTCGGACAAATCTTTTGGGGACATAGTTCAGCCCGACAGCAGTGTACTGCCCCAGAGGTGAGGTCCCGGTGCTTTGGCCCCACTGGTGGCTGGGGGTCCCGTCCTGCATGCCCTGTAGAGGCCCATGTGTGGAGGTGGGTGAGCAGGTGCCGACAGGCCGGCAGGCTGCTGTGGGCCTGTCCCCTCCCTCGCCGGGCCCAGCTCGTGCACGATGATGCAGCATCCCCTGCCCGACTCCGTCCTGCACTTGGAGCTGCCTGGGAGTGGACGTGTCCATCTGCCTGGGGAGGTGAATGGAAAGAAGATGTGCCGCACATTCAGGATAGCATTTTGCAAAGTCAGAACGTGACGCGGGTGTGCACGGCCCCATCAGATGTGTCGGGACTTATGTGCAGAGGGGCTCGGGTGGGTGTGGCCCAGGGTCAGCTGTGGTGACACTGATGCAGAGGGTGGGTTGGCCGCCGGAGGTGGGGTCTGGCCCTGGGTGAAAGGAAGGGCGGCACGTGTGTGAGAGGCCCCGTGGCAAGAAGGGCTCTTCACTCCCATTTTAGTTGAGAAAACAGCTCAGGCGTCGTGGCCGCTGCCTGCATGGCTGGAGTTGGAGCCAGATTTCTGCCTCGTTCGGCCCCTGTGGTTTGAGCCGGGCTGGGCGCCAGGCACTGCTCTGGGGCGGGGCCAGGAGACCCGGGATCCTGCCCTTGTGGGTTCTTGTCTTGGGGCAGGGGCAGAACAGAAATAGATTTAGGGAATAAAGGAGGAAATTGTCAGAGAGCGAGTGCCAGGCCGAGGCCTGAACTGGGGTGCGGGGCGGGCCCTGCAGGCGGGGGGCTGGCAGGAGCCTGTTTCCGTTCATCACAGGCCCCCTGGCTGCGGAGGGGGACGGGCCATGGGGTCCTGGGGGACGAGGGAGCCGCATCCCGGTGGATTCAGGATACGGTTTGGAGGCGGAGCCCGAGCTGAGCTGGTGGGCTCTGGGGGCGAGGAGAGCGGAACGAGGGGTGACGCACAGGCTCCGGTTTGTGGGCGGGGGGTGCGGCCTGGGGAGCTGCCTTGGAGGAGCAGAGGGCGGCCGTGGGAGGACGAGCCGGCCCCGGGGACGCTCGGGTCAGGGCGAGGAGGAGCCGCCGAGGGCACCGGGCAGCGCCGGCGAAGGACAGAGGACAGAAGCGCGTGGCCGCGCGGAAGCCCAGGGCGGAAGGCTCTCCAGGGGAGTCCAGTGCTGCTGGGATGCTGAGGCGGATAAAAATAGGAACGCGGCCTTTGGATCTGGGAATATGGGTCGCTGGTGAACGCGAGGAAGCAGCTCGCAGGGCGTGGGGCCGAGGGGGCGTGACGCGGGGAGGGGAGAGGAACGTGTGGCGGCTCTTTCGGGAGCGTTTGCACGGCGGGGAGCGGGCAGCCGCGGGCCCGGGTGTTGCTGTGGGGAAGGTTGCAGAACTGCACTGTCCGACAGCGGCGCCGGTCCAGGGCCACGGGTGCCGGGGACCATCCTGCCGGCCACAGCAGACTCTGAAGATGCCCTGCAGCGAGCGCCACCGACGGCTCTGCCTCGGGACATCTGGGGGAAGGAGCAATGCGGCGGGGGAGGGAGGGTCTCGGACATGGGGCGGCACGGCTGGAGTGAAGCGGGGCGAAGGGGCACGCAGGTGGTGGCTGCAAGCCTGATGTCTCTGGAGCACGAGGCCGAGGGTGCAGGGGACAGGGTTACAGGGCTCGGGGGAAGGGGTGCTCATGTCGGACTGCGGGGAGTGAACCTCTCCGAGCGGGCCGACGACTTGCCAGGCCGTGACCGACTGCTCTGTGACTCCCTCCCAGGGCCTGGTGGCCTCTGCTGTGACAAGACCTGAGCCCGGGTGGTAGGTCGGGCGAGGATGGCGCAGGGGGCCTGGTCTGATGCAGCAGGCCGGCCTGACACAGCACTCTGCAGGCCTTCCAGAGACGGGTGCTTCATGAGCAAACCAGAGAGCACAAGCGTGAGGCGACACACTGTGTACAGGGCCATGAACAAATGAGTGAGTGAGTGGGGGTTAGTGACTGGGTGAGTGACTGGGTGAGTGAATGAGTGACTGAATGAGTGGAGGAATGAATGAGTGAATGAATGAATTCCAGATGATTGAGTGCATGTACAAAGAAATGAGCAAGTGAGTTACAAAAAGACTGAGTGAATGAATGAATTCGAGATAATGGAATGAGTGTGTGCATGTATGAATGGATTCCAGGTGATTGAATGAGTGCCTGTGTGAATGAACGAGCAAGTGAATTACCAAAGTCCTGAGTGAGTGACTGGGGACAGTGAGTGCTGGGGGGCAGGCGGATCTGGGGGTGCCGGCCTGGGGGCGGAGGGGCCCAGCCTCAGCCTCTGGAGCTCCTGCCTCCCAGGGGTTGCTCTGACCCAGGCCCTGTGGCTCTGAGGGGACATCTGGCCCGTGAGGGGCTTCCCGTGGTGGGGGTACCCGGGGCTGACAGGATGTACGGAGCAGGAACCCCGTGACCGTGGACGAGTCCATCCCGGCCCTTGGCCTCAGGCTTCGCATCCATAAAGTGGGGGGTGGCGTAGAAGGGGCAGGGGCCATGCTTCTGGGAGGGGGGATCTAGTCTTCCTCCCCAGCTGCTCATGCCCACCCTCTGAGCAGACCCCTCACCTGCCAGATTGGCCAGGAGGCCGGGCACTTCCTATCCCCCCTCAGGCCTGGGCCCTGCTCGCCCCAGCTCCAGGGCCAGGACCCAGCCCCCACCCCAGCCTGATGGAGGAGGCGCTGCTCCCCTGCTGCCGTCTTCCCGGGCAGGGGGCGTTGTGCCCCCCAGCACCACTGACAAGGTCCCCGACCCAAGCACAGACCCCAGAGGGTCCCACGGAAGGTGGGGGTGCCACGGAGGCCACGAGAAAGGACGGGATGGGGGGCAGAAAGGAGAGCCCCGGACCACACCTGCTGGCCTGGGAGGTGCCGGCACACCCACCCACCTCAGGTGGAGAACCGTTCATGCACGTGCACACACAGGTGCACACATGTACACGCACACACGCAGGTGCACACGTGTACATGCACACTCATGCAGCGTGCACTCGCACTCAATGCAGGTGCACACGTGTACATGCACACACTCAGGTGCACATGTGTATGTGCACACATGCAGCGTGCACTCGCACTCACATGCACGTGCACACGCACCAGGTGGCACCGATGTCAGCGATAGGGCCCCATCCCATGTGTTGCGTATAGGCTGAGAAGGTTCCGGCGTGTGTGAGCGGCAGCCTCGCCACACAGCCCTGCCCAGCCCCCAGCTCCAGCCTGAGCACACGTGCAGGCCCTCCCAGGCCAGGCTGCCTGGCGCCCCGCTGTCTCCATGCCTTCGTGCACAGAAGCAGACACACAGACAGAGCCCGGCACACATGAACAGGACACACAAGTGTGTGCTCCCCGGTCAGCCCAGCAGCCCTCGGGCCCCTCCCGCCGGCCACCTGTGGTGAGGGCCTCTGGGTCCCGTAATCCTGCTTAACTGGACTTTGGGCTATTTTGAGCAAGAGATTACGGGTGCTTACAGTTGGCAGCTGAGGCGCCGGTGTCTTGGGTGGGCCTGCAGCTCCCACACACACTTCCTGCCACCCAGCGGCCCAGGACCAGGGGATGCCGGGATCTGCTCTCCTGGCACCAATGGCCATGGCCCAGGAACAAGTGGGGCACACGGAGCAGGTCCGAGGTTCAGCACCTGCAGGCAGCCCCGATCCTGCCCAGCCCAGGGCTCTCGGTCTTCACAGGCCCGTCATCTGGCAGGCTGTCCAGCCTCGTGGACGGACGGGGCGGCTCTGACACACAGGCTGCGCAGGGGGCAGGGGAGCCAAGCACCCACGGCCGGGGCTTCCGGGTGATGACAGCAACAGAGATGAGCTCAAAGCAGGAGGTTTCTGGACATCAGCAAGCTCCCCCGTGACTGTAGGTTTTATGTCACAAGCCAAACCACACAGGTTCTCGTTTTCCTCAGCTTCCCCTGCAGGCCCCTTTCTACCCCAGAGCCACCCCTGCTTGGGCCGAGAGAGGTCTTGCGCTTTGCTGGGTGTCCCACAGGTGTCCCCAGTAGTGCCTGCGGCTCCCAGGGCCTCTCCCCAGCCCCTGGCCCCGGCCCTGCGGCTCTCACCCCCTCTCTTCAAGCCAGCCATGGACCCTTCCCCTGAAGCCAGATCAGAACTGCTCTTCGTGATGTTCCTGAAGGAAAGAAAATCCATGGCACGTCATTACATCCTCTTTCCTGATGTAAACCACTCGGTGCAGACCAGTTGCTGATGTCCATGTCCACGACACGCACAGCTGGCCGCCTGCCAGGCTGCCACGGCCCAGGGGCCGCTGTAAATCCAAACATCAACGGGCAGACACACCCGTCCCTCTGCTCTGGGGGAGAAACACGAGGGGCCGGGAGGCCACCGCTGCCCCTGGGTGCGGCCACAGCTGCCCGAGTGCACCGGGGTCTCCTGGAGCCCCCCCCCCCCAGAGCCTGACACCCCCTCGGCGTGCGCACAGGGGCGGGGGCAGAGGGAGGAGAGCTGCTGTCACATCGGGGGAGGGGACCACAGGTGGGGGGTCAGGTCGCTGAGGCCAGGGAGGACGTGTGCCCCCTTCCTTCCACTGTCCACTCGCAGACACCAGCCAGCTCAAGTGGGGAGACTGAGGCCCAGAGGGGCCCTGACATGCCCGGAAGGCCACAGAGCTGAAGAGTTCAGGCCACGAGCCCGGCCATCTGAGTCCTGGGGCAGCGCCTGGGCTGGGAGGAGCAGGGGGAGGAACCTGGGAGCTCCGGAAGGTTCTCTGGGGGCCACAGGCTGAGGACGCGCTGGCCAGGGACTCAGAGCACCTCCTGCAGGCACCCACCTGCGCGGGGCTCCCTGGAGCAGAGATGACCCACCCTATGGGGGCTGGTCTCCTGGGGTCAGGGGTCTCGTCCCCAGGCCCTGCTTCCCTACCGAGGGTGAAAACAAGATCACCGGTGACCCGCCGTCCTGGATTCCATGTGGTCACAGTGGCTCTGAGCCCAGCCGGGCGGCAGAGGTGCTGCCCACTTTGCAGATGGGGAAACTGAGGCCCAGGGCTTGACAAGAGCACATGATGGGAGGGTCCCTCCTGCCGCTGTGCCTTCCTAGCCCGGCCATGGCCACTGTGCATCTCCGCTGGGCTGGGACTGGAGGACCCCGGCTAACCCTGTGACTGGTCTCTCCTCTTTGTCTTGCAGAAGTCACCTCTCCGGACTAGGCTGATGGGCAGGGGGGCCTCGGGTACTGGCTGCGGGCAGTGAGGGAGGAGAGCCGGACCCCTGCCGCGCAGCCATGCAGCCTGGGACAGGACACCTCTGACCGCACAGGCGCCCTCGCCCCTGCCCACCGTCCCCCCGGGGGCTGCCACCTGGTGCCCCGTCCGTTGCCTGGGGTGAGGCGTCCTGTGGGCGCAGCCCCGATGGCCGGGTGCAGGTGGGGCGCGCTCTGGGTGTGGATGGCGGCGGCGGTGCTTCTGCGGGCAGCCGGGCTGGCCCGTGGCGACTGCTGGCTCATCGAGGGGGACAAGGGCTTTGTGTGGCTCGCCATCTGCAGCCAGAACCAGCCGCCCTACGAGGCCATCCCGCAGCAGATCAACAGCTCCATCGTGGACCTGCGGCTGAACGAGAACCGCATCCGCAGCGTGCAGTTCGCCTCCCTCAGCCGCTTCGGCAACCTCACGTACCTCAACCTCACCAAGAACGAGATCGGCTACATCGAGGACGGCGCCTTCTCGGGCCAGTTCAACCTGCAGGTGCTGCAGCTGGGCTACAACCGGCTGCGCAACCTCACGGAGGGCGTGCTGCGGGGCCTGAGCAAGCTGGAGTACCTGTACCTGCAGGCGAACCTCATCGAGGTGGTCACGGCCAGCGCCTTCTGGGAGTGCCCCAGCCTGGTCAACATCGACCTGTCCGTGAACCGCATCCAGCAGCTGCACAGTGCCACCTTCGCCGGGCTCGCCAGGCTCTCCGTGTGCGAGCTGTACAGCAACCCCTTCTACTGCTCCTGCGAGCTCCTGGGCTTCCTGCGGTGGCTGGCGGCCTTCACCAACGCCACGCAGACCTACGACCGCATGCAGTGCGAGTCACCGCCGCTCTACTCGGGCTACTTCCTGCTGGGCCAGGGCCGGCCCGGCCACCACAGCCACCGCAGCATCCTGAGCAAGCTGCAGTCTGTCTGCACCAACGGCGCGGACACAGCTGGCCCCCACCCCGGGCCTGGGCCCGGCCGCTCGCCGCCCCCGCCCCCACCACTGCCGCCCGAGCCCAGCGACGCGCCCTGTGGCGACGAGGACTGCTTCTCCGGAGACGGCACCACGCCGCAGGTGGCCCTGCCCACACCGGCCACCCCAGCTGAGGCCCGGCCCCTCATCAAGGTCAAGCAGCTGACGCAGAACTCGGCCACCCTCACGGTGCAGCTGCCCAGCCCGTTCACCCGTATGTACACGCTGGAGCACTTCAACAACAGCCGGGCCTTCACCGTCTCCAAGCTGACCAAGCCCCAGGAGGAGATCCGCCTCACCAACCTGCTCGCGCTCACCAACTACACCTACTGCGTGGTGTCCAGCAGCTCCGGGCTGCACCACAACCACACCTGCCTCACCATCGGCCTGCCCAAGCCGCCTGGCCCGCCGGGCCCCGGGCCCAGCCCCTCCACGGCCACCCACTACATCATGACCATCCTGGGCTGCCTCTTCGGCATGGTGCTGGTTCTCGGCGCCGTCTACTACTGCCTGCGCAAGCGGAGGCGCCAGGAGGAGAAGCACAAGAAGGCGGTGGCGGCGGCGGCGGCTGACAGCCTGAAGAAGACCATCATCGAGCTCAAGTACGGGCCGGAGATGGAGGCGCCCGGCCTGGCATCGCTGCCCCAGGGCCCGCTGCTGAGCCCCGAGGCCGGCACCCACATCCCCTACCTGCCGGCCGCCGGCGAGGCCAAGGAGTACCAGCTCGCCGACAGCGGCGACACGCCCAAGGCGGCCAAGGGCAACTACATGGAGGTGCGGGCAGCCGAGCAGGGCCCCGGCGGCCAGGGCTCAGCGGCCGAGATCTCCACCATCGCCAGGGAGGTGGACCGGGTCAACCAGATCATCAACAACTGCATCGACGCGCTCAAGTCCGAGGCGGCCTCCTTCCCGGGCACCAAGGCCGGAGCCACGGCCGAGCCGCCGCTGGTGCTGCTGGCTGAGCCGCTGGCCGCCAAGCACGGCTTCCGGTCGTCCGCCTTCCAGGACTCGCTGGCGCACGGCCTGCAGCGGCACCCCGGCGTGGACACGGCTCCAGTGCCCACACGCAGCCCGCGCGCCCTCCGCGCCGACACGGCCACGGCCGAGGCCAAGTACATCGAGAAGACCTCTCCGGCGGCGGCCGCCATCCTCACCGTCACCCCCGCGGCTGCCGTGCTGCGCGCAGAGGCCGAGAAGGCCCGGCAGCTCGGGGAGCACCGGCACTCCTACCCCGGCCCCCACCCCGCCGAGCCGCCCGCGCCCCCGCAGCCGCCCCCGCCGCCCCTCGCCGGCCTAGGTGGCCGCAAGCCGTCCCTGCTGGAGCCGCTGACCCGGCCGCGGCCGCGCGACCTGGCCTACTCGCAGCTGTCCCCGCAGTACCACCACCTGGGCTACTCGTCCAGCCCCGAGTACGGCTGCAAGGCGCCGCAGAGCATCTGGGGGCGCTTCAGACTGAGCCGCCGGCGGCCCAAGGACGACGAGGAGTTCATGGCCGCCGGGCACGCGCTGCGCAAGAAGGTCCAGTTCGCCAAGGACGAGGACCTGCACGACATCCTGGACTACTGGAAGGGCGTGTCGGCGCAGCACAAGTCCTGAGCCGCCGCCGTGCGGCCCTCCCCGCCCGCTGGGCCGAAGCGGACATGAGGGCCACAGCGGCTCTGGGTGACCCAGACTCGCCCCCAACCGGCGCGTGCACCTGAGGGGAGCCCCAGCCCCCACGGGGACGGTGGGTGGAGGGGGCAGTAACAGGGGCGGCCGCCGGGAAAGAGAGGGCAGCGGGCTGGCTCCTGTCACCAGATGCCCTGGCTGGCGTGGGCGGCGTGCACACACACACATGCATACAATGTGTGCACACACAAACACGCACACAGTGCACACATACACAGTGTGTGCACACACAATGCACATACACAACACACACTGTGCACACACAAACACGCACACAACACACACAATGCGTGCACACAATGCACACACACAACACACACAATGTGTGCACACAAACATGCACACAATGCACGCACACAATGCATGCACACACAACACACGCACAATGTGTGCACACAAACATGCACACACAACACGCACACACGACATGCACACACAAGGGACTTGAGAATACTGTGGCTTGGGGATGGGGGTGGGGGGGTGGGACTTTTTTCCTTATTTTTCTTCCTTTTGATTCTTCTCTGCCTTTTTGTTCTTTTCCTCTCTCATTCTCTCTTTATTTCCTTCCTTTTTTTAAAAAAAATAATAATCAAAGTAAAGTTCTTAACTAGATGTAAACCGCGGGTCCCGTGGGCCGCGGCCGGGCTGGTCACCTCGCGCCTGGCGTGTTGGCGCAGCCCGTGGTTTCCCGGGAGCTTCCGTCCGGCCGTCCGGCTGCTGCCACCTCAGAGGCCGTCAGAGCGGGTGCAGGCAGCCGTGCAGTCTCGGGGTGTCCCGGGGTGGCCATGAGGGCAGGGAAGGTCACCCGCTGGCCAATGCACATTGTGCACTGTAGTCGTTCTGTTGTACAGAAAAAATATTTCTATATTTGCAATGTTTGCTGTAAAATGAGAAAGAAAAACAAGACTATGTCTACTAAAAAAATCTGCAAAGGGAAAAAACCAAATACTTGTTTGCACTGAGTTTTTCTTTGGGTTTGAGGGAAAGACTGTTCAGTGTAGGGGTGGCCTGGCCTGGGGGGTGGGTGCTTGGTGGCCCCTGGGAGGGGCCACGTGGGGCTGGAGAATGTTCCAGGCTTTGAGAAGGAGAGCCCTGTGGGTGGCCCGGGCTGGGCAGGGGCAGGCTTGGGTGTGAAGCGGGCGTGAGGTCGGGGGCCAGGCATGTGAGTGTGTGTGTAACCAGCGTTTGTGCACAGCCCCTGGAGGCAGAATGGATGTGAGCGGCCCGTGGGCAAGTCGCTGCTCCTTCACGTGGGCGTGACTGGTGGGTTGTTGGTGTGCGTCTCAGTGTGCATGGGTGAGCCTGAGAGGGTTTGCAAGTGTGGGGCCCCCTGTGATGACCGGAAAGGGCACCCTAACATCCCCCTGCTGAAGGCCCCCAGGGACCCTGGAGCCCTGACACCCTCACCCCCCGCCGAACCCTGCTGGGCCCTCCACAAGCCAAGGCTCGGTGCTTTGGGGCCGTGTGTGAACAGCACGGAGAGGATTAGGATCCTGACACCCAGCCCAGAGAAAGTCCCCCTCCACAGCTGACCTGAGTACTTCTTGCTGCTACGACTACAGACCATCTCCCGTCCTACAGGCAGGAGCTGCAGCGAGACCTGGAGGAGAGCGGACTCGGCTTCCAGGCCCTCGATCCACCAGCTGGAGGGGGAGCCCTGGGCCCACCCCTGGGGCTTGCCCCCAGCCCCCAGCCCCAGGGCCCACCAGAGCTGCCTGCTCGTGGGGGTGAGGAAGGCCTGGGTTGATGAGGGACAGGCACGCCTCGCCCTGCACCGCCCACACACTGACTGCCCCGGGGCTGCCCCCCGACGCTGGGGTGCCAGCGCCTCATCTGAGTGCTGAGCCACACACCTTTCTCCACTGGCTGGGGAGGCACCTCCTCTCTCTTTTTAAGGGCCCTGGTTGGTGACCCCTGCCCAGGCCCTCCATCCAGGGACCCCCTGTTCACAAGCTGAACTTCTGGCAAAGACCCCGGAAGGCAGGAGGCTGGAGCTGGAGTGGGGGCTGAAGACCAGAAGGCACAGAGCAACGGGGGCAGGGGCCGAGGGTCGAGGGTCGGGAGGGTCCCCGCGAAGGACTCGGCAGGTGGGCCCAGGGGGGAGGGAGGGCCGGGGAGGGAGCGGGGCGGGGGGTTAGCAGCCTCTGCTTACATGCCCTCTGCAAAGGGAAGCCCACCCCTTTCCCCGGCAGCTGTCCCCCGCCTTGGGCTCCTCCCTTGGACTGAGCCGAAACCACTGGCTCCCCAGGAGCCCCCACAGCCTAACAGCGAGGGGTCCTTCTGCCTCCCCCAGGCTGGCTGGCCCGGGCCCGCCGTCTGTGCTCAGGTGACCCCGTCAGGTGACCCATCAAAATCCTGCATCACGGAGATGCACAGCCCTGGGGACCCTGGCTGGCTCCCCAAAGTGGATCATTTCCTGAGGACGTGCATGTCCTGCTCCTCCCGAGGGGCATCTCCCTCTGCAGCTTCTCCCCAGCTCTGGCAGCCCCTCACCCTTCCCCTGGTGGTCACTGAGGACAGCTCGAAGGGTGCCTGCGGCCCCGCGGGAAGGCTGGGGCGCGGGACAGGGAGAAGGGGCTCAGGCCAGAACCCGGGGCAGCTGGAGGCCCAGGCCACACGGCGACGTGGTGACATCGGGTCTTGGGACAGGAGGGGCGGAATCAGCTCTTCACAGGGAATCAGGAGCATCGTGGGTGCAGCAGAGCAGAGCCCGCCCCGGTGGCCGGGAGACCAGCCAGAGACGGCCCGAGGAGGGCCACCAGCCCACGAGCCCACCGAGGGGGCCAGCAAGGGCCTGGGCAGGACGCGGAGACAGTGGACGGAGGGCAAGGGTGCTGGGTACTGAGCAGCCAGGGACGCCCAACCTGGACGCTCAGACCCTCCCAGGGGTGGCAGGTTGGGGCGAGGCAGCTCTGACCAGTGTTTATTGAGTGCCTGCTGTGTACCTGACACCAGGCTGGGTCCTGGGGACGCAGACCCGTACATCTCACTGCCCTTGATTTGGAGGCGGTCGTAGAGAGGGCAAACACACTCACTAAGCACCTACTGTGTGCAGTGCCCGGCACCAAGCACCACGTGAGACTGGAGCAGAGTCCAGCTCAGCCCCTGTCCCCTGGGAGCTCCCAGGCCAGGCAGGGTGTGCAGGGAGGGGCCCACCCAGGGAGGAGGGGCGTTGGAGCTCCAGGGAAGAGCCTGGAAGGCTTCCTGGAGGTGGTGGCATTTGGTTTGCATAAGGGGAGACCGTGCTGAGCAAGCAGGAGTGGAGGCTGTAGAGCCGAGGGGAGCTGGCATCCTCGTGGGCTCAGAGCAGAGGTCAGAGTTCCGGGGAAGACACCTGCTGCCGAGGACGCGGGGCCCGGCTCCCCGAGGGGCAGCGCTGGGGGCGGCTCTCGTTCATCTGGGAGATGATGGAGCCCAAGTCACCGGGTCGACCCGGCGCTGGCACCCACACCTGTGACCACAGCAGGAGCCGCTCAGTCTCGGTTTCCCCGTTTGCCCCCTCCTCAGCGCACTGGGGACAGCAAGCGGCAGGTGGCAGGTGGGGCCGGGGGCAGATGGTGGTGGCTGCCTCCATTATCTGTCGCCACAGTAATGCTTCATCACAGACAACCCCAAGACGCGCCTGCCGCTCACTCGGGGGTGGCTCTGCCTGTCGGGGTGGCTGGCGCGCATGGCTGGGGCCGGCCGGCGGGGAGAGCGACCGGGGAGCTGAGCTGCCCCCACCTCCCCAACCCCGGCCTGGCCAATGTGAGTCCCACAACCAAGCTCCCGTCAAAGGAGCTGGCCTGCGGTGAAGGGCCTGGAGTCGGGGAGGTGAAGAGTCGGGGCGTCTGTGCACAGAGGACCAGGACGTGGCCGAGCCCCACGTGGTCCCCCCACGGGGACGGCAGGGTTGGGTGAGCAGGACTCCACGGTGGTGCTCCTGAAGTTTCCACTGTTCCTTCGCGGGAACAAAATACACCCACGGAGCCCCCACCGCGCAGACAGCCAGAGCCCGTGGACCCAAGAGTCAGGCCCCGACAGCAGAGAGGTGACACCCCAAAAGAGGAGAACCCAGTGGCAGTCTGCTGCGGAGGGGGCCCAGCTGGGGGAAGGAGAGCGGCCGTGGCCAGGGGCCGCCTCGGGGGTCCAGCTACCCCAGCAGCACCCCCACGCGATGACAAGGCACTGCGGGGGCAAGAGGGCTGGGGAGGCTGCCCAGGGCGGGGGACCCTCAGGAACCTGAAGGAGAGTTGGGCATGGGGACAGAGAGAGACCTCAGGAGCAAAGGAAAAGAGGGTGCAGAGCCCCCCACACCTCCACCCCCTGCCAGAGGTGGGGGCAGGCGCAGCTGATGTCAGGGGCTGGGGCTCCTGCCCCAGGCCGTGGTGGGCTGCTTGTGAGTGTAAAGAAATTAAATTTAGGCTGAGGGCAGTAGGGAGCCAGTGACGGTATTTTATAGAACAGTAACTTATTGATTTTTTCCCTTGTTTCAAAAGTAGCCCTTTTATTACATAAACCTTAGAAAACAGTTCAACATACAGAAGAAACTAGAAACCACTGACTCCCACCACACAGCTGGCTGTGTCTGTCCTTCTAGTCCTTTCTTTAGAAATGCAGCAAGACCAATTTTTCCTCTATGACCACGTGCACAGAGACGCCTCTATTTTCCATAACGCGCCTTACTCTGTAGCCTCCATCCACCCTCGACGGTGCCTGGAGATGGGAGAAAGCGGACAGTTTGCAGGGTCCGGGTGGCGGGGAAGATCTGGCCAGGCACGGGGGAGCAGGGAGCTGCGGGACCCGTGTTTGAGTTTGCAGGAAAGGGTGTCCCGGGGCTGAGGTCACGGCGGGAGGAGATGTGATGAGGGAAGGCCCTCTTTCCTGCCCCGTGGTTTCGGCCGGGTTCCGTTCTTGCCACCGGGGACGGGGGTGCCAGCTCCTCACTGGCCTCAGGCCCAGAGGCGCCCGCAGTTCCCTGCCACGGGGCCCCCTCCGTCGGAGCCACACCGAGGCCGTCCGCGTCTGCAAGGCCACCGGGAGCGGCTCTGCCTCCCGTCCTCCGCGACGGAGCCCCACACAACGTCCCGTCATCATGGACGCGACGTCCCCGCCGCTCACCACACACAGAGCCGCTGGAGGGAGGGCGTCCGGGCTCCGCATTCGGTAACCACCGCACGTCCTGCTCACACTCGAGAGGAGGGGGCTGCACAAAACCGTGCCCCAGTGGGAGCCGTGATGGGGGGTCCACACCCAGCCGCTCGAGCCAGCACCATGACACGGGTTGGCTGAAACAATGGGAGCTGATTCGCTCACGGTTTCGAGGCCGGGAAATTGTCCAAATCAAAGCCTCATGGAGACAAAGCTTCTCCCCCAGAGACTGCGGCCAGGGAGCTCAGACTTCGGGAGACTTTTGGCCTGTGCTCGCTGGCATGCTGGGGCTATGGGAGCTTCTGGGTCCCCTCCAGGATGTGTAGGAGGCAGAAAGGAACCAGAGAACTCACCGCTGGGTTGCTCCTCAGGTCCCTCAGTCCCTGGCTACTTTCCAGAACCTTCCGTGTTGCTTGTTGTATTATGTTGAGTTTCAGTCTAAGAGAGAGAACCAAGGAGAAACAGGCTTACTCCATCTCGTCCAGAACCGGAAGCCTGAGCGATTCTTAAAGCTTTATCTTCTAAGCGCCTATCAAATTCTCCATTTTTGCTATTATGTTTTTAACTTTCAAAAGCTTTTTATTACTTGAGAGGTTTTGTTGTTGTCATTGGCAGTGTCCTGTCCCTGAGTCATGGATCCAAAGAGCAGCAATACTGACAGTCCTTAACGACTGTGATAATCGGGAATTGGCCAAACCAGAAAACGCCAGACACTCGGAGCTGACCGTAAACAACCCGGCTGCCCATAACAGTTCACAGAGCTGGACCAGGAGCATGGAAAAAAGATGCTCTTAACTCTCTGACTATAGTAATTTAAATTTTAATTTAAAATGAACCGTTTTTCTGGTTTTAGTTTGGGCCATATGACACATTCCTCAGGTGCAGTGGGTCCCGGTTCTCCTTTCATTTTTAAAAGTGGTGCCTTCTCCTTGCTGGAATCTTCTGTGCCGTGGCCGGGCTTGCCGGCGGGGGTCCCGTAGGATGGCCTGCTGGCGTGTTGGGGGCACCAGCTGCCAGTAGAGAAATCTTTTCTCTTGGGCCAGTCTCCCCAAAAGTGATTTCTCTAACTTCCTGAACACCCGGCCCCAAGGTCTCACGCTCGCTGACACATCTCCCTCGTTGTGCAGTGCATCCCTGCCCCTCGGTGATGCCATCTGGGATCCCGGGTCAGTGAACTGCCCATTCCCTTGGGTACTGGCAGAATCACCCAGGAAGGAAGGCAAACCATGCCTGGGACATGGGCCATCCAGCCAGGGTGAGCCCAGGGTGGACGGGCCCCATGGAGTCAGCTGGCCACCGAGTGGTCTCAGGGATGGCACCACCACAGTGGCCCGGGTACCTGACACAGCAGACGCCAGATCAGGCCTCGCCATGGGCCCTGCTGACCACGAACCCATCGTCCCCGCGCTGGGATGGCTGTGGACAGAGGCTGGCTGACACCTCCCGGCCAAGCTGTCCTTCCCGCTCAGATGACGGATGCCTCTTCTGCAGTGGGTGCTCTCTGGGGGTGCTGAATGTGACAGGGAGACCCACACACTTCGTGCCCACTCCACAGGTCCATCACATGCCTCTTTCCCAGCCGTTTTTGTCCCCAACCTTCCAGTCTCGTTCCTTCCGTGGCCTCAACCCCAGCCAAGCATTTGCCACTGTCCATGAGTCCATCCTCACCTCCGGCGTTTCTCTCCACACACAAACTGGGTGATCCACTGCCTGGTACTCCCTCCACCCGGGGCCAGGTCCACAGGGGGCTAGAGTGAGGCAGCAGTAGATTCTAAGATCCCCAAACATAACTGAGTTGACCCACCCAGGCTTTCTCCTTCTCCATCAGCTAAACCCAAGAACCCACAGGTGTGAGCTGAAGGGGTGGCACTGTAGAGCAGTGGCTGGTGATAGGGGAGCCTGGGCCACCTTCTGTGCCCTACAGCCCTGCCTGAAGCCAGACGGGCCAGTGTGTTTGGGTGATCTGGGGGTTTCTCATCGTCGGTGGCAGCCTTGGTGGCACAGTCCTCTGCTACCCTATGGTTAGATGCCCAGGGACATGCCAAGAGCTGTTTGTTGAACTTGGGCACAGTTCCCTGTTGCAGATGCTGTGGCGTGGTCCAGAACTTGGGGGCTGCGTGGCCTCTCTCGTTTATACGCAGCAGATGGGTGTGTTAGTGTCTCCCACCCACTCTGGGATGTGATAGCGTATTTGATTAACTATCTTGGCCGAGAGCCCCATTTCAAGAGCTTCCCCTTGGCCTTTCTTACTCCAACAACTGCCACTGCCCGGGTCAGGGACTCGACCTGGGTGTTTGTCCAGCTGGTCTGCTCCCAGGACCCAGGAGGGGACAGCCCGGGTACACCACTCCATCGATTCCAACCGTGACGCCACGAGGGCCCTTCGCTTCCCTGTGGGTCAGCGTCATCTTGGACCCTGCATCCAACCAAAAGCACAGCCCAGGAAGGTCTGCACAGCCCCTTCCCCGGTGACAGGCCCCTGGGTGACGGGCTGGTGGTACCTCTGGCCTCCCAGAAGGGTTCCCTGGCGGAACAGTTGCTGTAAAACGTGCTGTGGAGTCGTGGGGTCGTCGCACGCGATGGGTTCTGGTCTGAGAAGCGGAAGCAGACAACAGCCTTCTGCTGGTCCATTCTCGACCCACGTCGGTGATCTCCCTGAGCCAGAACATTTGCTGGGCGCACTTCTCTCTTGCCCTCTGTTCCAGTTTGCTAATGCTGCTGTTTATACAGAACACCAGAGATGGACTCGCTTTTACAAAGGGGGTTTATTTGGTTACAAAATTACAGTCTTAATTAAGGCCATGAAGTGTCCAAGGCAAGGCATCGACCATTGGGTACCTTCACTGGAGAAAGGCCGCTGGCGTCCGGAAAACCTCTGTTGGCTGGAAAGGCACGTGGCTGGTGTCTGCTTGCTCCCAGGTTGCATTTCAAAATGGTGTTCTCCAAAATGTCTGTCAGCTTTCAACAGCTGTCTTTAAAATGTGTCTTTCAGCTGCAGCAGCTCTGAGCTCCTTCTGTCTGTGAACTCTTCTATAAGACTCCAGGGATTTAATCCGGACCCACACTGAGTGGGCGGAGCCACAACTCCATGGAAATGATCTGCTCAGAAGTATCACCTACAGCTGGGTGGATCACATCTCCATGGAAACAACCTAATCCAAAGGTTCCAACCTAATCAAGACTAAATACATCTGTCCCCACAAGACTACGTTAAAGAGCATGGCTTTTTCTGGGGGTCACAATATATACATACAAGCACACCCTCCATCTTGCAAGATGTCTGTGAGCCATGATCCTTGTGGGCCAGAGCCCCCAGCCCCCTCCTCATGGGGCCGCCTGTGACAGTAACTGCACGGTAAGAGCTGCCACATGCCTGCTGCTTCCCAAACCCCAATACCCCAACAGACACCAGCAAGCCCAGGACCATGACACTGACTCCAACCAAGGCCCCCAGCTTCTCCAGGTCGGTGGCAACCCCCCTCTGCCAGGCTTCCCGAGGGCCATGGTCACCCACTGGGCTTCTGGGTCTATGTAAGAGAGCCTTTCCAGCGTGTCCACAGGACTTTTACGCCTCCCCCACACCAGCCCTCTCCGTCTGGCTTTGGCCGAGTGGACCGTTCTTTATTTCTAAGCTTCCAAGAGCCACCACTGCTCTGGGACCAGCCCGAGGCCCCTGCCTGAGCTCACACCCCATCACACAGGAGAGCCCCCGTATTGAAGACCCTTCCTCTGGCGAGCTGTATGCTGTATTCCCCCTCGCTCCAGCATCCTCAGGACCCTCCCCCGGTGCTGGCAGGTCTGTCCTGGGCAGACCCCAGAGGCGGTGTGTGTCCTGCAAGGCACCTGCTCCGTCCAAGGCTCCACGGCTTCATGCTGCAGGGCTCCCCATCCTCCAAGAAGGAGGCGGCCACTCCTGCAGGTCCAGGGGGTTCCAGGGATCCCCGAGGTTGGGAGTTTGCAAGTGCACCCCCCCCAGGCTCCCCACCCCGAGCCTCTCAGGGCTCTGACACTGGTGTAGGAGCTCGCAGAGGCCCAGGCCAGCCTTACCGAACTCCCGCCATGCCTGCGTCAAAATTCTGCTGCAGCCCCTTGGCCTGTGGTCTCTCGAGACAGTCATTTTCTCTTCACAGCCCCTAAAATGATGATTCCCCCAGACTTCTCAATACTGGAGATGTCACCCCAGTCAGTTCACTCCCCCTGCAGCCCCCCACCCTGGCTCACCACTTGCACCCCATTCCACCAACCACTGGGATAGGTCCTTTGTGCCACCTGCCGTGGGGGTCCTGACCTCAGAATCTCACCCTTAGGGTCTGTGGGGCCCCTGCTGTGACTAACTGCTCCAGGTCAGGTTTCCTCCAAATGGAGCCTGAAGCAGGGAACCTGGCGAGCAGTTAAAGGGTATGCTCCAGAGAAACCCATCAGGGTTTGGGGCCACAGGACTGGAAAGCAGGGGAGGCCCAGTGAGACGTGTTTCAGATGAAGTGCAGAGCCCTGCAGCATCAGCTTGTCACGGGATCTGCCCCGCTGGTGGCAGGGGGGCAAGGTTTGAGCGCTGGCCATGGGCCTCCCAGGCACAGCTGAGCGAGCGGCTCCAACTGCCTGGGGCAGGGTGCCAGGGGAGGCTGCAGGTGTGGGCCTTTTACGACAGCACCCGCTGCAGCTGCAGGCGGCACGCAGGCAGGGGCAGGGGCCTCACCCGCCACAGAGCTGGCACCAGTGTCCATGACCACTTTCATGTGTTTATTTTGACTTAAACTTAAAATGCATATTTAGCACAATATAGCAATCTTTTTCATAGATTCTATTTTTTGATTTGCTAAGATACCTAGCCCATGCCCAACATAAAATAGCCTGTCCTTCCTCTTTCAGCTTTCATATAATGTCTTTTTAATCTCAAGCATTTCACACATCTGGAACCCACTTTGGCATATGAAATAGGGACCTTCTGAATTTTCTTCCAAATGGTTAGCCAGATGTTACACACCATTACTGAACAATCCATCTCGCGCCCCCTGACTCGGAGTGCCACCCCAGCTGCACTAAAGTCTTGTCTTTGCTCGTGTCTCCTTCTGGCTCCTGAATGGCATCGATCTGTCTATTCTGCTGTTTAGTTAGTTCACTTAGTGATGTGTTTTAATATCTGGCAGCGTAAGCCCCCTTCTTTATTCTTCCATATTTTTCGCATTTTTCTTGGCTGTTCTCACATCTATTCTTCCAGATGAATAAAAGAATCATTGTTTCATGTTCCAGAAGTCTTGCTGGGCCTTTGTATGAATTGCTTTAAATTTACAGACTAACTTGGAGGAAAATTACATCTTTAGGATATTAAGTCTTCCAGTGCTGTAGCATCATAACTCTCTCCTTTGTCGCAGGTCTTCTTTTATATGCCCTGATGCAGAAGACATTGCTTTCTTTTTTTCTTCTGTCTGTGGGGGTGGTATCTGCCCAGCACCCACTCCCCATCCACCATCTTGTGGTAAGAAAACCCGTTTCCTAGGAGAGAGGTTCTCAGGAGTCCACCCCCACCCCAAGTCGGGGTGGAGGGGCGTGTGAACTAAACCTAGCTAATCGGAGAACACCATTCCCACGGCGTCAACTGTAGCCAATCAGACAACTTCATTCCTGGCCAACCCTAGCCAATCGGAGAATGTCATTCCTGGGCAACCCTAGCCAATCCGAGCACATCATTCCCATGGGGCCAACTGTAGCCAATCAGACAACTTCATTCCTGGCCAACCCTAGCCAATCGGAGAGCACCATTCCCCGCGCCAACCCTAGCCAATCGGAAAGCTCCATTCCTGGCCAACTCTAGCCAATCGGAGAACACCATTTCCCCGGCGCCAACTCTAGCCAATTGGAGCGCGCCATTCCTGCCAATCCGAGAGCACCACTCCCACGCCCCGGGGGTCGGTCCGGCTGGAGCGCCGCAGCCCGGAGTCTGGCGGTGCGGTGGCTGAAAGGTAACCCCGGGGGCTGGAGGGCAGGGCCACTGCGGAGTCCGGGCACAGGCGGTCGCTCCGAGCGCGGAGAGGAGCCGCCCGGGCAGCGCACAGTGGCGTCCGCGCCGCGTGGCAGGGAGAAGGCGCCGTAGGCGGGCTCGCGCGGGGCCTGTGGAGGAGGAGGAGGGTCTGTAGCAGGAGGTCTTCAGCGGACCCGGTCCTGGACGGGGCTGAGCTCTCAGCGCCCCAGGCCCGTCAGGCTCGTCGCCCGCCTCCCGCGACCCGCGCATCGCGTCGCTGGGGTTCTGGCCAAGGGCTTTCCTGATGTGCACTTTCCGAGGCAGCTTTATTGTGGGGGACGCCACTTAAAAAGCGCCTTTCCCTCTGCTGAGAGGACCAGAGCCTCGCGCCTCCGTCCTGTCAGGCGGCGCCGAGGTGCGCGCTCTGGGTTCGAGGCGCACTTCCGGTCCTGGGCACTTCCGGTCCGGGCACTTCCGGTTCTGGGAAGCCCAGCTGGGGCCGGACATCCTGGGTCTGACACTGTGCGCTCGCCAGGCTCGGGTTCAGGGTTCGCACCCCTGCTCAGTAGGGGCCCTGGGTTCGCCTCCTCCTTTTGACTCTGTTTGGTAATTTGTATTTTCCTGGGAGTTTGTCTGTTTGTGAGAATTAGGTTAAGTTTAGCTTTCACACAGGGTGGGGCAGTTAAGGAATTGGCAGAAGGTTAAAAAGACAAACTGTAATCCACAGTCAGTCCTCCTGCTTATCCACCCACTATCTACAGTCAGTCCCCCTGCTTATCCGCCCACTATCTACTGTCCTTGCAAGGTGGAGACTCGGGGTAGAGTTTCCTTAAACAGCTTCATAAGTTGTTACCAAACTAGCTCAGACTGGCTCTGCAGTTCAAGAACAAAGGAAAGAGGGGTGGAGACTTGTTTCAAACCTTCCAAGTTTGCACAGGAGACTTTTTTTCAAATGTTTCCAATTTGGGTGGGCTGCATGTTTCAAATTTGGGCGGGCTAGTTAGGCTTGTGGAATAGAATGTAACCTCTGGAGTATCCAGCCAATGGAGAAACAGGGGAGGGACTTGCGGTTAGGCGTAGGTAATAAATACTGCTGGGTCTATTGTTCTGGGCACCAATCCCCCACATTTTGGTTGGGCACCTGTTCTTGCAAGACCGTGAATAAATTCATTTCTTCTCCACAATCGGGTGAGCGTTTATTCCTTTTTAGGAATAGTACTTGTTTCTCATGTTTCATTCGTACTTTCAAATTCATTGGCAAAAACATATTCATAGAATTCCCTTATCGACCTGTTATCCCCTTTTATTCTGTGGTAATTCCCCCCTGGTTCATTCCTGATATTTTTATTTGTATTTTCTGTCTTTTACAAATTGGTTGGTCTTGCCAGAGGTTTATCAACTGTCTTAGTCTTTTCAAAGAACCAACTGGATGTTTGTTTTCCCTCCCTGTTGTATCTTTATTTTCCATTTCATTAATATCTGTTTTCATCTTTATTATTTTCCCCCCATTTTCTTTGGATTTATTTTGTTCTTTTTCTCACCTTTGAAATTAGATACTTACGTTGCTAATTTTCAGTTTTTCTTTTTCTTCTAATATATGCATTTAAGATTACAAATTACTCTCTAAGCACCATACAGTATTATATTTCATTATCAGTTTGTCGTATTTCCATCATTGTTTAGTTTTCAGTATTTTAAAAATTTCCGTTATGAGACTTTTTTTTACCCATGAGTAATTAGTCGTGTGTTTTAAAATTTCCAGATGTATTAAGGTTTTTGATGTTTAGGGTTTCTTTAATTGTTAACCAATCTCTGATCTAATCATGTTGTGATTAGAGAATGCTGCTTCTAGGATACTAAACCTTCGAAGTCTGTTGAGATTTGATTTATGGCCTAACCTGTAGTCAATTTTGTAATTTTCTTTGTGCACATACAAGAGAAAGCATAGTCTCCAATTACTGGATGCAGGGTTCTATAAATACCCTATAGATCAAATTCGTTACTTTGTTGTGCAAATCTTCTAAATCCTTACTGATTCTTATCTGCTTGTTCTGTCAATTACTGAGAGAGGTGTGTTAAAATCTCCCCATGTGCTGGTGCATTTGTTGATTTCTTCATATACCTCTGTAATTTGTTTTCTTTATAAAATTGGAAGTTATGCTAATAGGTCCAGACAAGTTCACAATTATTACATGGTCCTATTAAATTGAAACTTCATCATTATGTGGTGACCCTCTTTATCCCTAGTAATACTTCTGGAGTTTTGATTGGGATATTCTTTTCCTTCCTTTGCATTTCAACCTTTCTCTGTCCTGCATTTTTAGGTGTGTCACTATTTTTTATAATTCAACTTTATTGAGATATATTCGCATACCATACAGTCATCCAAAGTGTACAATCAGCTGTTCACAGTACTATCACATAGTTGTGCATTCATCACTCCACTCTATTTTTGAACGTTTTCCTGTACCAGAAAAAGTGAAATAAGAATAAAAAATAAAAATAAAAAAGAACACCCAAATCATCCCCCCCACCCTATTTTTCATTTAGTTTTTGTCCCCATTTTTCTACTCATCCATCCATACACTAGATAAAGGGAGTGCGATCCACACCGTCACCCCTTGTAAGCTACATTGTTATACAATCGTCTTCAAGAGTCAAGGCTTCTGGGTTGGAGTTTCATAGTTTTAGGTATTTACTTCTAGCTATTCCAATACATTAAAACCTAAAAAGTGTTGTCTATATAGTGCATAAGAATGTCCGCCAGAGTGACCTGTCGACTCCATTTGAAATCTCTCAGGCATTGAAACTTTATTTTGTTTCATTTCGCATCCCCCTTTTGGTCAAGATAATGTTCTCAATCCCATGATGCCGGGTCCAGGTTCATCCATGGGAGTCATTTCCTGTGTTGCTAGGGAGATTTACATCCCTGGGAGTCAGGTCCCATGTAGTGGGGAAGGCAGTGAGTTCACCTGCTGTGGTGGCTTAGAGAGAGAGAGGGCCACATCTGAGCAACAAAAGAGGTATCTGGGGGATACTCTTAGGCACAATTATAAACAGGTTTAGCCTCTCCTTTGCAGTAACGAGCTTTCTAAGGGCAAGTCCCAAAATCGAGGGCTCTGTAGGTGTGTCACTTTTAAGCAGTGTATTGTGAGACAGTGTGTATATCTAATTTAACAGTGTCTTCTAACTAGAAAGTTACACTTTTTGTGACTGTTGATGTATTTTTATTTATTTCTTTAATCTTATTTTATACTCTCTATTTGTCATACTTGCCTGTAGTTTCTGTTCTCCTCTCTTACATTCTTTGGATTGATTGAGGGATTTTATTCTCTCATTTCATTTTTTTTCCTACCCTACTGGTTTGCCCATTAATTATTATATCCTTTCAGTGGTTACTCTTGACAATGCACACAACTTACAAAATACAAGATTAGTCAATATTTTAAGCTTCTCCAAAATCTATTCAAGAACCTTAGAATGTTTTAACTTTAAACACTGCACGTCAGTTTACGTGCTTTGCAGTCTAGTTTTTCAGCTCTCTCAGGGTTTTTAACCCTATGAATTAGACATATGTGATTGTTTGTTTAGATGTAGCTATATAGCTATATTTAGATGTATCAGTGTCTGTTTACATGTATCTGTAGATTTACTATTTTCTTTGCTCCCTATTCCTTCTTGTATCTCAGGCAGCCTTCTGAAGTCACTTTTCTTGCTTGTTTTTTTTTCTCAAATTTTTAATTTGAAATAATTTCAAATTTATGGGACAATAGAAAAATAATACAACACCCATACAGAGAACTCCAACACACTCCCCTCCCCTCCCAGATACCCAGATCCACCAATTTTTAACATTTTGCCAAATTTGCTGTATCATCCTGTCATCTATCTACAGCTATATCAATTTTCTAAACATTAGAGAGCAGGTTGTATGCATCATGCTCCTTGAACACATAATACATCTGTGTGCGTTTCCTAAGAACAGGAATATTCTCTGTGTGTCCAGTCTAAGTGCAGTTGTCAAGATCAAAAACTGTAACATGGATCTAAAGCTTGCAGTCTATATTCTAATTTTTTCATATGCCCCAGTAAGGTCCTTTTTGCGCCTTTTCTCTCCATTATTGGCTCCAGTCCAGAAGCATGGATTGCATTTAATTGTCATTGTCTCTATAGTTGCTGTGCTAGTTTGGATATATTATGTCCCCTAAAATACCATTATTGTTAACGCAGTCTTGTGGGGGCCGACGTATTAGTGTTGATTAGGTTGGAGTCTTTGGATTAGGTTGTTTCCATGGAGATGTGACCCACTCAACTGTGGGTAATACCTTTGATTAGATTATTTCTGTGGAGATGTGGCTCTGCCCACTCAACGTGGGTCTTGATTTAATCACTGGAATACTTTGAAAGAGAGCCACAGAGGCCTGGACGCTTGCTGACTCTGACACTTAGACAGGCTCGGAGTTGTGAACCCCTGATGTTGGCTGCAGCCAAGAGAGACATTTGGAAGATGGCCATTGAAAGTAGACTTCTGCTACTCCAGAGTTTGCCTGGGAGAAACTAAGAAAACACCCCCAGATGCCTGGAGAGAAACATCCTGGGAGAAGGCCATTTTGAAAAGCAACCTGGGGGCAAGGGAAGAAGACGCCAGCCACGTGCCTTCCCAGACAGCCTGTTGTCTGTGGGTACATCCTTCAGTGAAGGTGCCCTATTGTTGATGCCTTAGCTTGGACATTTTTATGGCCTTCAGACTATAACTTTGTAACCAAATAAACCCCCTTTATAAAGGCCAATATATTTCTGGTGTTTTGCATAATGACAGCATTAGCAAACCGGAACAGTGGCTCATATGTAAATATATGGAAACGTATACACGACCCATACGTGTTCCCAGGCACACCATTTGGTGAGTTTAGTCACTGTCACGATGTTGACGGCCCTCTCCCCGTCCACTGGGGCTTCACACTCACCTGTACAAACCAACCAGCTCTCACTCCTTATTCAACTTCCCTGTAATTATGTTATTTGAATAAACTGACCATACAAGTTAAACTATGTAATGTGTTACAAAAAATATAGTTTTTATACCTAATAAGCATCTCTTCCTTTGGTCTCTCACAGGAGTTGAAGTTTTAAAAACACTGTCACTATTGTCCTTTACCCTTTAGTCTGATTTACCTTAGTCCTAACCAAGTCCATTTCATTCATATCTCTAACTGAAGTCTGATTTCTTTTTCAGCTTCTTTAACAGATGCTTTATGGGGTAATTCTGACATTCATAGCTGCTGGACTCTGGCTCTGAGCCTCAGGTGTCATGCAGAAATCCAAAGTTCCAGGGACTGACCACTTATACACAAAGAGCTCAGCACCTCAGAATTTAGGAATAGCCGTTATAACTCAGAAATAGATGTAACTGCTGTAAGAGCTCACAATCTGGGAACCTTTACAGTGAGCCTCCCCCGATAACCTGTGCTCTCAGACTCAATTCTCAGAGTTTGCGCAGTATAGTTAGTCCACATTAGTGATGCATTATAATGTTTTTGTTTTCATTTCTGGTTTATTTCACTCAACATACTGTCCTTAATGTCCATTCACTTCACAACTTCACTCCTTCTTGTAGCAGCTCAATATTCCATTGTATGTATGCACCACAATTTGCCATTCCATTCATCAGTCGATATATCCTTCGGTCACCTCCATCCACTGCAAATTGTGAATACTGCCACCATAAACACCAGTGTGCAAATGTCCATATGTATCCCTCTTTTCAGTTCTTCCAAGTATATACCCAGTAACCAAGTTGCAGGACCACGTGGCAACCCCATGCTTAGCTTCCTGTGGAACCACCCCACTGCCCTCCAGGTGGGCTGCACCATTCTACTTCCCCACCAACGGTGATTAGGTACATCCCTTTCTCCACATTTTCTCCAGCACTTTTATCCCTCTTTATTTTTTAGATGGTTTTATTCACACACCATACATTCCATCCTAAGTAAACAATCAGTGGTTCCCTGTATAATCACATAGTTATGCGTTCACCTCCACTATCTATATAAGGACATTTCCATGTCTTCCACAAAGAAAGAGGAAGATGCAAAAAAAAAAAAAAAAAAAGAAAAAAGAAAAAGAAAAAAGAAAGTAAAATGACAACTAAAAAGCAGCAAAAAAATAAAATTAAATTAAAGTAAAATACAATAAAAAAGTCAGACACCACCACCAATGCCAAGAATCCCATACTCCTCCCTTATACCCCCCTCTTATAGACATTTAGCTTTTGTATATTGCCTTTGTTACAATCAATGGAAGCTTATTACAGTGCTACTGTTAACTATAGACTCTAGTTTGCATTGACTGTATTTTTTCCCATGATACCACCCCATTTTTAACACCTTGCAAAGTTGACATTCATTTCTTCTCCCTCATGTAAAAACATATTTGTACACTTAATCTCAATCATTGACCACTCTAGGTTTCACTAAGTTATATAGTCCCAGTCTTTATCTTCTGTCTTTCCTTCTGGTGTCCTACATGCCCTGAAACTTTCTCTTTCAACCATACTCACAGTCATCTTTGTTCAGTGTGTATTTACATTATTGTTCTACCATCACCCAATATTGTGCTGGATATAGAATTCTTGGTTGGCAGTTTTTCTCCTTCAGTATCGTAAATATATCATACCACTACCTTCTCACCTCCATGGTTTCTACTGAGAAATCTGCACATAGTCTTATCAAGCTTCTCTTGTATGTGATGGATCGCTTTTCTCTTGCTCCTTTCAGAATTCTTCTTTGTCTCTGACATTTGATAATCTGCTTATTAAGTGTCTTGGCATGGGTCTATTCAGATCTATTCTCTTTGGGGTACGCTGTACTTTTTGGATCTGTAATTTTATGTCTTTCATAAGAGTTGGGAAATTTTCAGTGATTATTTCCTCCATTATTCTTTCTGCCCCCTTTCCCTTCTCTTCTCCTTCTGGGACACCCATGACACATACATTCATGTGCCTCATGTTTCATTCAGTTCCCTGAGACCCTGCTCATATTTCTCCATTCTTTTCCCTATCTGTTCTTTTGTGTGTAGGTTTTCAGATGTCCTGTCCTCCAGTTCATGAATCCTTTCTTCTGTCTCTTCAAATCTGCTGTTGTATGTCTTCATTGTGTTTTTCATCTCTTATGTTGTGCCTTTCATTCTCATAAGTTCTACCAATTGGTTTTTCAAACTTTCGAGTTCTTTCTTATGTTCACCTAATGTTTTCTTTATATCCTTCATTTCTTTTGCCATATCTTCCCTCAACTTGATTTGATTTTTGGATTGATTTAGGAGATTTGTTTGATTAATAATTAGTTGTTTCAATTCCTGTGTGTCAGTTGAAGTGTAAGTTTGTCCCTTTGACTGGACCATATCTTCATTTTTCCTAATGTGATTTGTAATTTTTTGTTGCCTAGGCATCTGGTTTCCTTGATTACCCCAATCAGATTTTCCCAGACCAGATGGGCCCAGGTCTCAGGAGGCTGTGTTCAGTATCAGGTTTCCCTGAGGATGAGACCCAGCAGATTGTCAGACTTTCCCGTGAAGCCTCTAGACTCTGTGCACTTGTTAGCCCGCAGCTCCCCACTGGTGTAAAGAGGTGTGGTCCTTTTAATTCTCAGTGGACCCCATCCTGGCCAGGGACTGAGAGTGTCAGAAGCCAAGCTTAAGTTGTTTCTGCCCCCCCCCCACCCACACACAGGCCCTGGGGTCTGATTTCTCTGAGGGAGGGCAACCACTTGAGCTGGGCCCTGCCCCCTTTTCTTAGGAAAGATACACCTTTAGGGGAGTTATCTTCTCCTCTTGATTTTCTCCTTTGTCTCTCTGACTCTTTTAATTCCACCCCTGCCTGGGTCAGTGCTGACATTAGAAAATGCCTGAGGCTTTCTCTGATGAGCTGCTTAGAATGAGAGAAAAAAAAGAAGAAAGAAAGCCCCTTTTCAGAGCCAGTCCCCGACCCCCCCAGTTACCAGTCAAGAACCACAGATGGTGCCCGGCTCTCAGTACCCCTCTTCTTGGCACACAGCCCTTTTCCAGTATTCTGAGCTTAGGTGTCTCCAGAAGCCTCTATTTTTATTTATTTATTATTTGTTTTTCCATCAGCCCCGCCTCCTCTCTGCCAGGAGTGACCTTGGGGTACTTTCCTGCTTGCTCCAGGTTTGTCTGTGCTTGTAGCTTGTATTCAGTAGTCCGGATTTCTTAATTGAAACCGCATTTGGAGCTTGTTGAGTTTCCTTACCCGTGCTCCCGGTAAAAGACTTCCTTTTCCCACGGGGAAGTGTTTCGGCTCAGCCTGCCATGCTGGTGGTGGAGGGTCATGGCTCCACAGTCCGGGGCCTTTACTCACAGTTCTGTGCTGCCATCTCAGCCGTTCCACCCGTTCCAGGCTGGTGTACGATGTGTGTCCGGGCACAGATGTCCCCCAACAGTTGTTCCAGACTGTGTACTAGTTGTTCCTGGCTATTTACTAGTTGCTCTAGAGGACTAACTAAATTCCACACCTCTCTATGCCACCATCTTGCCCTGCCTCTACTATTTCTTTTTTTTTTTTTTTAATTCAGTTTTATTGAAATATATTCACAAACCATACAGTCATCCATGGTATACAATCAGCTGTTCACAGTATGATCATATAGTTATGCGTTCATCACCACAATCTATTTCTGAACATTTTCCTTACATCAGAAAGAATCAGAATAAGAATAAAAAATAAAAGTGAAAAGAGAATACCCAAACCATCCCCCCATCCCACCCTATTTGTCATTTAGTTTTTACTCCCATTTTTCTACTGATTTTTTTTCAATTTTTTAACTTTGTTTATCAAAAAATTAAAAACAAACAGGCAAACATCAATCAAAAAAACCCCACAACATTTCAAACAAAGCAATGGATTAAGGAAAACAAATAACCTAAAATAACTACTTTGCTTCCAATATGTTCCTACCATACCCCAAGAAAATTAATAAACCAGGTCCAAACAGAGGAGTAAGAAAAACAAATAATCTAAAATAGCTACATTGCTTCCAACATGTTCCTACCATACCCCAAGAAAATTAACAACCCCTAAGAAAACAAAGGAATAAGAGAAAAAAAAAACCTAAAATAACTCTATTGCTTCCAACATGATCTTACTATATCCAAGAAAGTTTACAAACCATAATCATTCCTGAGCATTCCCATAACCTTGAGATTACCCTCCATAGTTTATCTGTTCTTATTAGATTATCATTCCCCCTCCCCTAATTGGTATCTCTAGGTCCCCTACATTCTACAGTATAAAACATTGTACATTTTTCACAGAATTCACATTAGTGGTAACATACAATATCTCTCTTTTTGTGCCTGGCTTATGTTGCTCAGCATTATGTCTTTTTTTTTTTTTTTTTAATCTTCATTTTATTGAGATATATTCACATACCACGCAGTCATACAAAACAAATCGTACTTTCGATTGTTCACAGTACCATTACATAGTTGTACATTCATCACCCAAATCAATCCCTGACACCTTCATTAGCACACACACAAGAATAACAAGATTAATAATTAGACTGAAAAAGAGCAATTGAAGTAAAAAAGAACACTGGGTACCTTTGTCTGTTTGTTTCCTTCCCCTATTTTTCTACTCATCCATCCATAAACTAGACAAAGTGGAGTGTGGTCCTTATGGCTTTCCCAATCCCCTTGTCACCCCCTCATAAGCTACATTTTTATACAACTGTCTTCGAGATTCATGGGTTCTGGGTTGTAGTTTGATAGTTTCAGGTATCCACCACCAGCTACCCCAATTCTTTAGAACCTAAAAAGGGTTGTCTAAAGTGTGCGTAAGAGTGCCCACCAGAGTGACCTCTCGGCTCCTTTTGGATTCTCTCTGCCACTGAAGCTTATTTCATTTCCTTTCACATCCCCCTTTTGGTCAAGAAGATGTTTTCCGTCCCACGATGCCAGGTCTACTTTCCTCCCCGGGAGTCATATTCCACGTTGCCAGGGAGATTCACTCCCCTGGGTGTCTGATCCCACGTAGGGGGGAGGGCAGTGATTTCACCTTTCAAGTTGGCTTAGCTAGAGAGACAGGGCCACATCTGAGCAACAAAGAGGCATTCGGGAGGAGGCTCTTAGGCACAACCATAGGGAGGCCTAGCCTCTCCTTTGCAGCAACTGTCTTCCCAAGGGTAAAACCTGTGGTAGAGGGCCCAACCCATCAAACCACCAGTCCCCTATGTCTGTGGTCATGTTAGCAACCATGGAGGTGGGGTAGGCGAATACCCCTGCATTCTCCACAGGCTCCTCAAGGGGGCACTGCATCTTTTTTTTTTCCTTGTTTTTTTTTTTTTTTTTTTTTTTAACTTTCCCTTCTTTTTTAAATGAACTGTATGAAAAAAAAGTTAAAAAGAAAACAAACATACAATAAAAGAACATTTCAAAGAGACCATAACAAGGGAGTAAGAAAAAGACAACTAACCTAAGATAACTGCTTAACTTCCAACATGTTCCTACTTTACCCCAAGAAAGTTACCTAATATAGCAACATTTCTGTGAACTTGCTCCTACTATATCCATCATAAATTAACAAACCATAGTCATTCCTGGGCATCCCCAGAACGTTAAATAGCTTATCTTTTCTTCTTGGATTATTGTTCCCCCTTCCTTAATTGCTCTCTATTGCTAGTTCCCTTACATTCTACATTATAAGCCATTTGTTTTACATTTTTCAAAGTTCACATTAGTGGTAGCATATAATATTTCTCTTTTTGTGCCTGGCTTATTTCGCTTAGCATTATGTCTTCAAGGTTCATCCATGTTGTCATATGTTTCACGAGATCGTTCTTTCTTACTGCCGTGTAGTATTCCATCGTGTGTATATACCACATTTTATTTATCCACTCATCTGTTGAAGGACATTTGGGTTGTTTAAATCTTTTGGCAATTGTGAATAATGCTGCTATGAACATTGGCGTGCAGATATCTGTTCGTGTCACTGCTTTCCGATCTTCCGGGTATATACCGAGAAGTGCAATCGCTGGATCGAATGGTAACTCTATATCTAGTTTTCTAAGGAACCGCCAGACCGACTTCCAGAGTGGCTGAACCATTATACAGTCCCACCAACAGTGAATAAGAGTTCCAATTTCTCCACATCCCCTCCAGCATTTGTAGTTTCCTGTTTGTTTAATGGCAGCCATTCTAACCGGTGTTAGATGGTATCTCATTGTGGTCTTAATTTGCATCTCTCTAATAGCTAGTGAAGCTGAACATTTTTTCATGTGTTTCTTGGCCATTTGTATTTCCTCTTCAGAGAACTGTCTTTTCATATCTTTTGCCCATTTTATAATTGGGCCGACTGTACTATTGTCATTGAGTTGTAGGATTTCTTTATATATGCAAGATATCAGTCTTTTGTCAGATACATGGTTTCCAAAAATTTTTTCCCATTGAGTTGGCTGCCTCTTTACCTTTTTGAGAAATTCCTTTGAGGTGCAGAAACTTCGAAGCTTAAGGAGTTCCCATTTATCTATTTTCTCTTTTGTTGTTTGTGCTTTGGGTGTAAAGTCTAGGAAGTGGCCGCCTAATACAAGGTCTTGAAGATGTTTTCCTACATTATCTTCTAGGAGTTTTATGGTACTTTCTTTTATATTGAGATCTTTGGTCCATTTTGAGTTAATTTTTGTGTAGGGTGTGAGGTAGGGGTCCTCTTTCATTCTTTTGGATATGGATATCCAACTCTCCCAGCCCCATTTGTTGAAAAGACCATTATGACTCAGTTCAGTGACTTTGGCGGCCTTATCAAAGATCAGTCGGCCATAGATCTGAGGGTCTATCTCCGAATTCTCAATTCGATTCCATTGATCTATATGTCTGTCTTTGTGCCAGTACCATGCTGTTTTGGCAACTGTGGGTTTATAATAAGCTTCAAAGTCAGGGAGTGTAAGTCCTCCCACTTCGTTTTTCTTTTTTAGAGTGTCTTTAGCAATTCGAGGCATCTTCCCTTTCCAAATAAATTTGATAACTAGCTTTTCCAAGTCTGCAAAGTAGGTTGTTGGAATTTTGATTGGGATTGCATTGAATCTGTAGATGAGTTTGGGTAGAATTGACATCTTAATGACATTTAGTCTTCCTATCCATGAACATGGAATATTTTTCCATCTTTTAAGGTCCCCTTCTATTTCTTTTAGTAGAGTTATGTAGTTTTCTTTGTATAGGTCTTTTACATCTTTGGTTAAGTTTATTCCTAGGTACTTGATTTTTTTAGTTGCTATTGAAAATGGTATCTTTTTCTTGAGTGTCTCTTCAGTTTGTTCATTTCTAGCATATAGAAACATTACTGACTTATGTGCATTAACCTTGTATCCCGCTACTTTGCTAAATTTGTTTATTAGCTCTAGTAGCTGTATCGTCGATTTCTCAGGGTTTTCTAGATATAAGATCATATCATCTGCAAACAATGACAGTTTTACTTCTTCTTTTCCAATTTGGATGCCTTTTATTTCTTTGTCTTGCCGGATTGCCCTGGCTAGCACTTCCAGCACAATGTTGAATAACAGTGGTGACAGCGGGCATCCTTGTCTTGTTCCTGATCTTAGAGGGAAGGCTTTCAGTCTCTCACCATTGAGTACTATGCTGGCTGTGGGTTTTTCATATATGCTCTTTATCATGTTGAGGAAGTTTCCTTCAATTTCTATCTTTTGAAGTGTTTTTATCAAAAAGGGATGTTGGATTTTGTCAAATGCTTTTTCAGCATCTATTGAGATGATCAATTGATTTTTCCCTTTTGACTTGTTAATGTGTTGTAATACATTGATTGATTTTCTTATGTTGAACCATCCTTGCATGCCTGGAATAAACCCCACTTGGTCATGGTGTATGATTTTTTTAATGTGTCTTTGGATTCGATTTGCAAGTATTTTGTTGAGGATTTTTGCATCTATATTCATTAGGGAGATTGGCCGGTAGTTTTCCTTTTTTGTAACATCTTTGCCTGGTTTTGGTATTAGATTGATGTTAGCTTCATAAAATGAGTTAGGTAGTGTTCCATTTTCTTCAGTGTTTTGAAAGAGTTTGAGTAAGATTGGTGTCAGTTCTTTCTGGAAAGTTTGGTAGAATTCCCCTGTGAAGCCATCTGTCCCTGGGCATTTATTTGTGGGAAGATTTTTGATGACTGATTGGATCTCTTTGCTTGTGATGGGTTGGTTGAGGTCTTCTATTTCTTCTCTGGTCAGTCTAGGTTGTTCATATGTTTCCAGGAAATTGTCCATTTCCTCTACATTATCCAGTTTGTTGCCATACAGTTGTTCATAGTATCCTCTTATAATTTTTTTAATTTCTTCAGGATCTGCAGTTACGTCACCTTTTTCATTCATTATTTTGTTTATATGGGTCTTCTCTCTTTTTGATTTTGTCAGTCTAGCTAGGGGCTTGTCAATCTTGTTGATCTTCTCAAAGAACCAACTTTTGGTGATATTTATCCTCTCTATTGTTTTTTTTGTTCTCTATGTCATTTATTTCTGCTTTAATCCTTGTTATTTCTTTTCTTGTACTTGGTTTAGGATTGGTTTGCTGTTCATTTTCTAGCTTCTTCAGTTGATCCATTAGTTCTTTGATTTTAGCTCTTTCTTCCTTTTTAATATATGCGTTTAGTGCTATAAATTTCCCCCTTAGCACTGCTTTTGCTGCATCCCATAGGTTTTGGTATGTTGTGTTCTCATTTTCATTCGTCTCTATATATTTAGCAATTTCTCTTGCTATTTCTTCTTTAACCCACTGATTGTTTAGGAGTGTGTTGTTTAACCTCCAGGTATTTGTGAATTTTCTAAGTCTCTGATGGTTATTGACTTCTAATTGTATTCCATTGTGGTCAGAGAATGTGCTTTGAATAATTTCAATCTTTTTAAATTTATTGAGGCTTGTTTTATGTCCCAGCATATGATCTATTCTGGAGAAAGTTCCATGAGCACTAGAAAAGTATGTGTATCCTGGTGATTTGGGATGTAATGTCCTGTTTATGTCTGTTAAATCTAATTCATTTATCAGATTGTTTAGGTTTTCAGTTTCCTGATTGGTCTTCTGTCTGGTTGATCTATCTATAGGAGAGAGTGATGTGTTGAAGTCTCCCACAATTATTGTGGAAACATCAATTGCTTCCTTTAGTTTTGCCAGTGTTTCTCTCATGTATTTTGTGGCACCTTGATTGGGTGCATAGACATTTACGATTGTTATTTCTTCTTGCTGAATTGCCCCTTTTATTAGTATGTAGTGGCCTTCTTTGTCTCTCAAAACATTCCTGCATTTGAAGTCTATTTTATCTGAGATTAATATTGCTACACCTGCTTTCTTTTGGCTGTAGCTTGCATGAAATATTTTTTTCCATCCTTTCACTTTCAGTTTCTTTGTGTCCCTGTGTCTAAGATGAGTCTCTTGTATGCAACATATTGATGGTTCATTTTTTTTTATCCATTCTGCAAATCTATATCTTTTAATTGGGGAGTTTAATCCATTTACATTCAACGTTATAACCGTGAAGGCATTTCTTGAATCAGCCATCTTATCCTTTGGTTTATGTTTGTCATATTTTTCCCCTCTGTCTATTAATATCCTTTATTGTACCCATACGAATCTCTTTAGTATTGAACCTTTCTCCAAGTCTCTCTGTCCTTTCTTTGTTTCTCTGTCTGTAGGGCTCCCTTGAGTATCTTCAGTAGGGCAGGTCTCTTGTTAGCAAATTCTCTCAGCATTTGTTTGTCTGTGAAAAATTTAAGCTCTCCCTCAAATTTGAAGGAGAGCTTTGCTGGATAAAGTATTCTTGGCTGGAAATTTTTCTCACTCAGAATTTTAAATATATCGTGCCACTGCCTTCTTGCCTCCATGGTGGCTGCTGAGTAGTCACTACTTAGTCTTACGCTGTTTCCTTTGTATGTGGTGAATTGCTTTTCTCTTGCTGCTTTCAGAACTTGCTCCTTCTCTTCTGTGTTTGATAGTGTGATCAGTATATGTCTCGGAGTGGGTTTATTTGGATTTATTCTATTTGGAGTTCGCTGAGCATTTATGATTTGTGTATTTATGTTGTTTAGAAGATTTGGGAAGTTTTCCCCAACAATTTCTTTGAATACTCTTCCTAGACCTTTACCCTTTTCTTCCCCTTCTGGGACACCAATGAGTCTTATATTTGGACGTTTCATATTATCTATCATATCCCTGAGGTCCATTTCGATTTTTTCAATTTTTTTCCCCATTCTTTCTTTTATGCTTTCATTTTCCATTCTGTCATCTTCCAGGTCACTGATTCGTTGTTCAACTTCCTCTAGTCTTGTACTATGAGTGTCCAGAATCTTTTTAATTTGGTCAACAGTTTCTTTAATTTCCATAAGATCATCCATTTTTTTATTTAGTCTTGCAATGTGTTCTTTATGCTCTTCTAGGGTCTTCTTGATTTCCTTTATCTCCCGTACTATGGTCTCATTGTTCATCTTTAGTTCTTTGAGTAGCTGCTCTAGGTGCTGTGTCTCTTCTGGTCTTTTGATTTGGGTGCTTGGGCTTGGGTTATCCATATCGTCTGGTTTTTTCATATGCTTTATAATTTTCTGTTGTTTTTGGCCTCGTGGCATTTGCTGAACTTGATAGGGTTCTTTTAGGATTTGTAGACCAATTGAAGTCCTTATCTCTAATTTATCAGATCTACAGCTTCGTGGAGTACACTTTAACTAACCAGCAGGTGGCGTCCACGAGCCACCTGTTCTCCACAAGCCAGTTCTCCCCTGCTTAGCCTTTTTGGTGAGTGGGGGAGTGAGTCTTGTGGGGTCCAATTGGTGTACCAAGCTTGCGTGTGTAGTTGGTGTTGCCTGCCCTGTATATGGGGCGTGTTTCTGGGCAGTCAGGGAGGGGGGGTGGCTCTAACAATCAAATCTCCCTGGTGATCCTAGAGTTTTAAAGCTGGTGCAATAGTCTAATCCTTCAGTTCAGTCCCGGCACAGTTTGTCTCTGCCACTGACCCACAAGTCCTTGGTATTGGCGTATGGCTCCTGAGACTTGCAAGTGGGCCCCTCTTCCAGGCCGTGCACCCCGGGTCCTCTGTTGAGGGATGACTGTGCTATGTCACAGGTGAGTGCTGTTCCTCCAAGGCAGTTCTGGGCTGCTGGGCTGTGTAGGGAGGCTCCCAGTCTGCTCAAATGATGGCTGAATGGGGCTTTGTTAATTCACACTGCTCTACCTTCCCAACTCTGGGACAATCAGCTGAGGTTGCAGGGAAGGCTAATGTCCACGCCCAGTTTTGTGGAGTGTGCCTGTTATTTGAAGCACTTCCGTCACACTGGGTTGTCTGGGGCAGTTCTGGGCTATGGGGCTGGCGATGGGCAGGAGTGTTTCCTGTCCACCAGGATGATGGCTGTGAGCGGACACCCCCCTTTTCTTGGGAAGTTGTGGTGTTTAGTGAATTTTCTCAGCCACTGTATTATTGCGTTTTGTCTCAGAACTCTCCTAGTTCTGCTCTTGACTTGACCTGCCCAAATAGCAAGTCTTTGAAGCTTTCTGTATTGGGCTTCTTAGAGTAATTGTTTTAGGAAAAGAAAAAAGGATTAAAAAAAAACAACAACAAAAAAAAAAACGGGCCCTCCTCAGAGATCTAATGGGTTATTGAAATGCTAAGAGACAAAGCAACCAGGGCCATTAAGGAAAGGTCCACAGGGCAGAGAGATCAGCTTTTCTTCGGGATTTGCATATGCGCCTCAGGGCCCTTCCCCTTTCTATGTTCACCAGAACTCCAAAAATCCTCCGCTTTTATTTTGGAGTTTTTCGTGTTGTTTTTTTTCTATGCCTGTCTCCTCTCTGCTGGGCTGGCTGCTCTCAGATTCTCTGGTGTCTGGTCTCAGTCTATCTATGGTTGGAGTCTGGATCAGTAGAATGAGTTTCCGATAAGAGCAGCCACTGCAGTTCTCCCTTCTCCTTCCCGGAGCTGACAGCCCCTCCTCCCCCGGGACTGAGCCTGGCAGGGAGGGGCGCGGGTCCCCTGGCCGCAAAAACTTACAGATTTTGCTGATCTCAGCAGTTCGACGTTTTCATGAGTGTTGTATGAAGTATGCCCAAAGTCAGATTGCTCTGTGGTGTCCAGTCCACGCAGTTCCTGGCTTTCTACCTACTTTCCTGGAGGAGTAACTAAAACATACAGCTCACCAGTCTGCCATCTTGCCCCGCCTCCTATTTCTTCTTAAATCGTGAAGATATGTTTAGATCTATACATTTTTTCTTTTTATCAACCTACCTTAATCCACCAAGTATAATATATGACCCTCTCTTTTTTTTTGGAGTGATGAAAAAACATTTTATAGGCCCAGTGGAGCAGGGCTATTCCTTTGGGAGCTTGGTGGCAGGTTTTCCCCTTCCCCAATGTCCTTTTACACCAGTGGAGTAGGAGGAGAGGATCCCTGTAGACCAACCCCACAGTTCCCATAATTGGTCCGTTAGCCCTACTGTGTGCTGGGCTCCGACCATGCCCTCCTGGAGTTTGCTGCCCAATGAGGACAAATAATCACACAGTGAGATGGTTTTTGTGGATTTGCCTATGCAAAGAGGAGAGGAGGGTCCTAGGGAAATGGCAGTTTGTGCAAAGGTCCTGAGGCAGGACGATGAGAGTGTGTTTAGGGGCTGTGGCATACGTATGCTCACCAAAACCCTGACCAGGAATGTTCACGGTATAACCATTCTCAAAGCCAGAAACTGCAAGCCACCTAAATGTCCGTGGACACTAGAACATACCAACCCTGACTGATTCATACAGTGGAGTCCCAGATGGAAAGATATAGTGAATGAACTACAACTGTCCCCAACGTGGTTGATGCCGCAAACATAATGCTGAGCAGAACAAGGCAGACGCGACAGAGCGCCATACCATGTCATTTATACAAAGCTCAAAGTCATGAAAACTTCATGGCGCGGGAGGTCAGCTGCAGCGGGTGTGGTGAGTGAAGGGCCCGAGATGCCCTCTGAGGTTCTGGGAGCTGGAAAATGGGGGAATTCATTGAGCTGCCCCCTTATATTTGTTTACTTCAACAAAAATTTACATTATAAAACTCTTAGGGAGCTGGGAATAGATTGCAACTCACCCTGAAGAAAGTACCCTGTATAATCTACCTACAGTCTACACAAGTGAGACACTAGACATTTTCTCCATAAAACAACAAAAGGAACCCTAGAACCCTCGTGTTCCCCAATGGTTGCCACCACCCTTGGGTAACCAGAAGTTGAGATCTTTGGCTACGGGGACAGGCGCAGTGCCAGGGAAAATAGTCAATGCCAGAAGCAGACCTACCTGTAACGGGGCCTGATTTATGGCGGCCCAGGCGG